>NC_059209.1:3653478-3873478 GCF_020615455.1 Coregonus clupeaformis
ACAGAAAACGTTTGACCTGTGTCATTGCCAACAAAGGGTATATAACAAAGTATTGAGAAACTTTTGTTTTTCACCAAATACTTATTTTCCACTATAATTTGCAAATAAATTCATTAAAAATCCTACAATGTGATTTTCTGGATTTTTTTTTCTCAATTTGTCTGTCATAGTTGACGTGTACCTATGATGAAAATTACAGGCCTCTCTCATCTTTTTAAGTGGGAGAACTTGCACAATTGGTGGCTGACTAAATACTTTTTCCCCCACTGTATTACAACAAATATTATGGCTGAACTCAAATTTGCTGGTTGATAAAATACCTGTATTTATGGAAAATATGTTTGAAAAGGGTATTTTGTTTTAAAATTATATTGTAAATTGGAATGGTAGAGTTATGTCTTTCATGGAGTTATCAGAATTGTATGGGAAGGTCTGATTACCAATTGACCAATTGATTACGATTACAGCATTACCCCAAAAATGGAGGAGGCAGGTGGTAGTGGGAGGAGGTAGGGAACTGGTCTGTCTGCCCAATATACAATAAAATGGGTGGAGGAATAAAAATAGCATAAATAGGAAAGTATACCAGTTTCATTTGAGGACAAGGATGTTTACAGCTGTGCCACACAGATTGCAAAATAGTTGGGAAGAGCTTTTTGATGTACCGATTCCATGGTACAGGTTGTATGGGTTGGTATAGAAAATGACGCAAGATTCAAGACTTCGCGCTTTTCAGCTAAAATTCTTGTACAGAATTCTTGTCACCAACAAAATGTTGAATATTTGGGGCATACAATCACCGCAGCTCTGCAGATTTTATTGTGAGGATACAGAATCAATAGACCATTTGTTTTGGTATTGCCCTCAGGTAGCCTGTTTCTGGTGTCAGGTTCAGGAATGGCTGAAAAAGCATAACATCAATCTAAAATTGACCCTAGAAATAGCATTGTTGGGAGATCTGGAGAGACCTGGTCAGTGAATAACTAACATACTAATACTCTTAGTAAAATTATTTATCTTCAATTCGCAATCTGTGGATTCTATTCGATTAGATATATTCAAATTGTATGTTAAACATCACAGCACAGTTGAAAGATATATGGTTCGTAGAAATCTGAAAAGGGTGGCCAGCAGAGATAGTTGGGATGGGCTGAGGGAAACTGAGGGTTGGGATGTGGAATTGGAGACAAGTGGGAGTGGAATTGCTGGGAGGGGGAAAGAATGACTGTCAAAGATATAAGTAAAAAAAAGTCAATATTAAGCAAAACATAAAGTCTGTTTAAATGACACTGAGGGGCAACGTTGTTACAGCTAATGGATGTTTGCCTGAGGCTGATGCCGCGCACGTGTTGTACAGATGCATATGCACACACTCTCATTCAAACCTACACACGCGCACATACACGGACATAGACACACATGTACAGTGCCATGCAAAAGTATTCATCCCCCTTGGCATTTTTCCTATTTTGTTGCATTACAACCTGTAATTTAAATGGATTTCTATTTGGATTTCATGTAATGGACATATACAAAATAGTCCAAATTGGTGAAGTGAAATGAAAAAAATTACTTATAAAAAAAGTTTCTAAAAAATAAAAAACTGAAAAGTTGTGCGTGCATATGTATTTACCCCCTTTGCTATGAAGCCCCTAAATAAGGGGTAACAAATTACCTTCAGAAGTCACATATTTAGTTAAATAAAGTCCACCTGTGTGCAATCTAAGTGTCACATGATCTCAGTATATATACACCTGTTCAAAAAGGCCCCAGAGTTTGCAACACCACTAAGCAAGGGGCACCACCAAGCAAGCAGCACCATGAAGACCAAGGAGTTTTCCAAACAGATCAGGGACAAAGTTGTGGAGAAGTACAGATCAGGGTTGGGTTATAAAACAATATCCAAAACTTTGAACATCCCACGGAGCACCATTAAATCCATTATAAAAAAAATTGAAAGAATATGGCACCACAACAAACCTGCCAAGAGAGGGCCGCCCACCAAAACTCACAGACCAGGCAAGGAGGGAATTCATCAGAGAGGCAACAAGGAGACCAAAGATAACCCTGAAGGAGCTGCAAAGCTCCACAGAGGAGATTGGAGTATCTGTCCATCTGTCCACTTTAAGCCGTACACTCCACAGAGCTGGGCTTTACGGAAGATTGGCCAGAAAAAAGCCATTACTCAAAGAAAAAATTAGGAAACACGTTTGGTGTTTGCCAAAAGGCATGTGGGAGACTCCCCAAACGTATGGAAGAAGGTACTCTGGTCAGATGAGACTAAAATTGAGCTTTTTGGCCATCAAGGAAAACGCTATGTCTGGCGCAAACCCAACACTTTTCATCACCCTGAGAACACCATCCCCCAAAGTGAAGCATGGTGGTGGCAGCAGAGACTGGGACGGAGGTTCACCTTCCAGCAGGACAATGACCCTAAGCATACTGCTAAAGCAACACTCAAGTGGTTTAAGCGGAAACATGTAAATGTCATGGAATGGCCTAGTCAAAGCCCAGACCTCAATCCAATTGAGAATCTGTGGTATGACTTAAAGATTGCTGTACACCAGCGGAACCCATCCAACTTGAAGGAGCTGGAGCAGTTTTGCCTTGAAGAATGGGCAAAAATCCCAGTGGCTAGATGTGCCAAGCTTATAGAGACATACCCCAAGAGACTATCAGCTGTAATTGCTGCAAAAGGTGGCTCTACAAAGTTTTGACTTTGGTGGGGTTTTTAGTTATGCACGCTCAAGTTTTCAGTTTTTTTGTCTATTTTCTTGTTTGTTTCACAAGGAAAAATATTTTGCATCTTCAAAGTGGTAGGCATGTTGGGTAAATCAAATGATACAAACCCTCCAAAAAATCAATTTTAATTGCAGGTTGTAAGGCAACAAAATAGGAGAAATGCCAAGGAGGGTTAATACTTTCGCAAGCCACTGTAAATGGTACCATACATGCACTCAAACGTATTCAGTTGGCCTTGCTGTTATGATTTTTGCTTTCCTTGATGTCTTTTGTTTTATCTCTTTTGTTCATTTTGTTGGTTGTTGGTACATTGGGGGACGGGGCCTTGGGGGTGGGGAATTATTTTATGCATTTTTATATTTATTTATCGGGGGGAGGGGCTGTTGGGGGGGATCGGGGAGGATTGGTTGAGGGGCAGCTCTCTGGGAAATGTGGGGGGGATCTTGGAGGGCTGGTGGCCTGGCAAATAAATAAAATAACATCTTACTTTTTTTTCTTTTTTTTGTAGATCAATAAAGCTACAGTACTCTATAGCAGGTGTCAAGCTGCATATGCTGAAAATCCTTGTTAGTACATACTAGGGCTGTTGTGGTGACTGTATTACCGCCACACCGGCGGTCACGAGTCATGATGGCAGACAAATTCCACGTGACCATTTAGTCACGGTAATTAGGCTTCTCCAAGCTCTGATGCTGCTGATGGTCATTAGTAGCCTACCAAACTTGCTAACTGCCTGGTACTCAGCACTCTATTGTCCCTCTAATCACTCTGATATCAATGCAAATGTATTCGAAAATCTAATCAAACACTTCATGAGTGCCCATGAGCTCATGTTGTGCAACATTTCTATAGGCTATGCAATTGTTAGAGAAAACAGAGATATGGCCTTCATTAAAAAGAGGAGGATCCCATCAGCTTTCTATAGGCTAGGCCTATTATATTTATTTCTCAACTTTCCTAATATTAAGCACATTGCTTATCTTTACAACAGGCTGGCATGAAAATGAACCACGGAAAAAGCATCCTGCATTCGCTATTTAAGTGCATAGATGACATGTATTTTTTTCCCCTGCCGCTGTTTCGAGACATGTGCATGATAATGATCCATTCTAAATCAAAACAAATTTCACACATATATTATTTAGTATATGTAAAGACAAGATTAAATCAAGAATAGTCTGATGGGTGACAATATTAGCCTGTCACTTGTGAATTATATATTATCACTTGTGAATGATGCCCAGCATACGGTAGGAAACAATGCCTTTTTGTTTGCAACTTTTTCTAATCATAGCATCTCATGTAGCCTAGTCCATAGGCCTATATGTTTTGATAAGGTTTGTATCACAACTAAAGTGGCCAAATAACTTCTTAAAATTAAGCACATTAATCCGCTTTACAATGGGTGTAGAGCCTAACTGGCATACATACACAGCGGGTGAGTTTCAAGTTTAGGGAAGATCATTTTCACCATAAGAATTGACCTTTATAATAAAAGCATTACATGCATAATCGCATTTGCGGTCACTTTTGATAATGGTGTTTTCCTGCTAATTTGCGTTTAAAGCCTACTGTCGTGTGCGCATTGCTGTGCTTATAATGTGAAGAAATACAGTTTTTTCGGAAAGTATTCAGACCCCTTGACTTTTTCCACATTTTGTTACGTTACAGCCTTATTCTACAATTTATTAAATTGTTATTGTTTTTCATCAATCTACGCACAATACCCTATAATGAAAAAGCAAAAACAGGTTTTTATCAATTTTTGCAAATGTATTAAAAATCAACTTAAATATTACATTTACATAAGTATTCAAATCAAATTGTATTTGTCACATACACGTGTTATGCAGATGTTATAGCGGGTGTAGCGAAATGCTTGTGAAGTAATGTCTAACAATTTCATAACATATACCTACCTGGAATTTAAGAAAATATACATATATGGACAAGCAATGACGAAGCGGCATGGACTAAGATACAGTAGAATATTATAGAATAGAATGCAGTATATACATATGAGATGAGTAGTGCAAGATATGTAAACATTATTAAAGTGACTGTAAACATTATTAAAGTGACTAGTGTTCAATTTCTTAAAGTGGCCAGTGATTTCAATAGGCAGCAGCAGCCTCTAATGTGCTAGTGATGGCTATTTAACAGTCTGATGGCCTTGAGATAGAAGCTGTTTTTCATTCTCTCGGTCCCAGCTTTGATGCACATGTATTGACCTCGCCTTCTGGATGAAAGCGGGGTGAACAGGCAGTGGCTCGGGTGGTTGATGTCCTTGATGATCTTTTTGGCCTTCCTGTGACATCAGGTGCTGTATGTGTCTTGGAGTGCGGGTAGTTTGCCCCCGATAATGCTTTAGCAGACCGCACCACCCCCTGGAGAGCCCTGCGGTTGCGGGCGGTGCAGTTGCCGTACCAGTTGGTGATACAGCCTGACAGGATGCTCTCAATTGTGCAACTGTAAAAGTTTGTGAGTGTTTTAGGTGCCAAGCCGAATTTCTTCAGCCTCCTGAGGTTGAAGAGGCTCTGTTGCGCCTTTTTCACCACCACAGTGTCATGAATTCCGCCGAGACTGCTCCTCCTCCTTGTTCGGGCAGGCTTCGGTGTTCGTCGTCCCCGGAGTACTAGCTGCTACCGTTTGATGTTATCTATGTTTGTTTGGTCTTGTCTGATTAGTGCACCTGTTCCATATCTCGTATTGATTATGTCACCTATAAGTTTCCTTTGGTTTTGTTTGTAGTTGTGTGTTGTTGTACGCCTGTCCATTGGTGTAGGTTATTTGTTTTCTTGTTGTTAGTGCTTTTCGCACTTTACGCACTGTTTTGCGTATTCGCTCGCCTCCTGTTTGTTGAGGCCCGTTGGATTTGTATTTTGCTCCTGTGACTATTAAAGTCGGATCAACTAAGCTTCTGTGTCCTGCGCCTGACTCCAACACCGCATCCACATCAGCCCCTGACAGAACAACACACCATACAATGGAGTCAGCAGGAGCAGCGGCGGCGACCGAGTCGCTGGAGGATCGGGTCAGCTGCCAGGACGCCATGATCCAGCAACTCGGCTCCACCATGCAGGAGGTAATGAACACCCTGCGCCGATGGGAAAGGGGAGGCGTGCCCACACCTCCTCCTACATTACCACCACCATCGGCCAGCCCCACCAGACCAGCTCCGGAATCCAGTGGGATTCGGCTCTCGCTCCCGAGGGAGTATGATGGCACCGCAGCCGGGTGTCAGGGGTTCCTCCTTCAGGTGGAACTCTACCTGGCCACCATACACCCGGCGCCCTCGGGATACGAGAGCGTTTCCGCCCTCATCTCCTGTCTCTCCGGCAAGGCGTTGGAGTGGGCCAACGCCGAATGGAGGGGAATAGACGCCGCCACCATCAGCTACGCGGAGTTCTCCCGCCGCTTCCATCCCCAGCACCTCCGAGCCGAGCCCAATGGAGCTCGGGGGTGCTGGCGCTAGAGAGAGTAGGAGAGAGAACCCAAGGGGGGCCGTCCCCTGCACCAGCTGTGGCCGTAGAGGACACACTGTGGCTAGGTGCTGGGCAGGGTCTCCAAGGAATCGAGGCAACAGGTCGCGCACTGGGGAGTCATTTCAGGTGAGTAGGCCCCCCACTCACCCAGAGCTCTCTGTTGTTCACTTGTGTATACCTGTGGTATTTCCTCAGGTTGCATCTCATTCCCAGCATAAGGCTCTAGTCGATTCAGGCGCAGCTGGGAATTTTATTGATCGGAAATTTTGTTCTAAGTTAGGGATTCCCCTCCTGCCCGTTAATGCACCCTTTCCTGTCCATGCCCTAGATAGCCGCCCGTTGGGATCTGGGTTGATTAGGGAGGTCACAGCGCCACTAAAGATGAAGACGCAGGGGTGTCATGAGGAGATTATTCAGTTGTACCTCATTGACTCTCCTGCGTATCCCGTGGTGCTGGGGCTTCCTTGGTTAATCACCCATGACCCCACCATTTCGTGGCAACAGAGGGCTCTCAAGGAATGGTCTGGCCAGTGTGTTGGGCGATGTTTAGGTGTTTCCGTTGGGGGCGACCACGGTGGAGAGTCCGAACCAAGTGCCCGCAATGCACATTCCCCCTGAGTATGAGGATTTGGCACTCGTGTTCAGCAAGACGAGGGCGACGCGATTGCCACCTCATAGACAGGGAGATTGTGTGATAAACCTCCAGACAGGTGCGGCACTTCCGCGGAGCCATGTGTATACTCTGTCTCAAGAGGAGACGGCGGCTATGGAAACATACATAGCTGAGTCCCTGAGACAAGGATACATACGGCCCTCCACTTCCCCTGCGTCCTCGAGTTTCTTTTTTGTGAAGAAGAAGGTTGGAGGTTTGCGCCCGTGTATTGATTATCGTAGTCTCAATCAGATCACTGTGAAATACAGTTACCCTCTACCTCTGATTGCGAGTATGACTGAATCATTACGCGGAGCGCGTTTCTTCACAAAGCTGGATCTCAGGAGCGCTTATAACTTGGTGCGCATTAGGGAGGGAGATGAATGGAAGACGGCATTTAGTACCACCTCAGGTCATTATGAGTATCTTGTCATGCCATACGGGTTAATGAATGCTCCTTCAGTCATCCAATCATTTGTGGACGAGATCTTCCGGGACCTGCATGGGCAGGGAGTGGTAGTGTACATTGATGACATCCTAGTGTACTCTGCTACACGAGCCGAGCAGGAGTCCATCTCCTTCTTGGGTCATCGGTTGTCCGTGTCAGGGGTGAAGATGGAGATTGACCGGGTGTCAGCCGTGCGTAACTGGCAAACCCCAACCACTGTTAAGGAGTTGCAGCAGTTTTTGGGTTTTGCCAATTACTACCGGAGGTTTATCCGGGGTTTTGGACAGGTAGCAGCTCCCATTACTTCCCTGCTGAAGGGGGGCCCGGTGCGTTTGCAGTGGTCGGCTGAAGCGGAAGGGCGTTTCGTAAACTGAAGGACCTGTTCACTTCGGCTCCGGTGCTGGCGCACCCGGACCCCACTTTAGCGTTCCAGGTAGAGGTGGACGCGTCAGAGGCCGGGATTGGGGCAGTACTGTCGCAACGCTCCGGCACGCCTCCTAAGCTCCGTCCCTGCGCTTTTAATTCTAAAAAGCTCAGCCCGGCAGAGCGTAATTATGACGTAGGGGACAGGGAGCTGTTCGCCATGGTTCAGGCCCTAAAGGTGTGGAGGCATTGGCTTGAGGGGGCTCAACACCCTTTTCTCATTCTGACTGACCATCGTAACCTGGAGTACATCCGGGCAGCGAGGAGATTGAACCCTCGTCAGGCTAGGTGGAACATGTTCCTGACCCGGTTCGTTTTTAAGATCACTTACATCCCAGGGTCCCAGAACGGTAAGGCAGACGCCCTGTCCCGGCGGTATGACGCAGAGGAGAGGTCCATTGAGCCCACTCCCATACTGCCGGAGTCTTGTCTGGTGGCACCGGTGGTATGGGAGGTCGATGCGGAAATTGAGCAGGCGTTACGCACCGACCCTACTCCCCCAGAGTGTCCAGTGGGTCGGACGTACGTGCCGCTCGAGGTCCGTGATCGTCTCATCTATTGGGCTCATACGTCACCCTCCTCTGGACATCCAGGTATTGGCCAGACAGTGCACTGCCTTAGTGTTAAGTACTGGTGGCCAACATTGGCTAGGGACGTGAGGGTTTATGTCTCCTCCTGCTCGGTGTGTGCTTAGTGTAAGGCGCCTAGACACCTGCCCAGGTGGAAGTTACAACCCCTGCCCGTTCCATAACGGCCGTGGTCTCACCTCTCGGTGGACTTTGTCACGGACCTTCTCCCCTCTCAGGGGAATACCACTATTCTGGTCGTTGTGGATCGGTTCTCTAAGGCCTGTCGTCTCATTCCAATGCCGGGTCTGCCTACTGCCCTACAGACCGCTGAGGCTTTGTTCACCCACGTCTTCCGGCACTACGGGGTTCCCCAATTCACCTCTAGAGTCTGGAGGGCATTCATGGAACGCTTGGGGGTCTCGGTTAGCCTTACCTCGGGTTACCACCCGGAGAGTAATGGGCAGGTGGAGAGAGTGAACCAGGATGTGGGTAGGTTTCTGAGATCCTATTGCCAGGGCCGGCCGGATGAGTGGTCGGGGTATATCCCCTGGGCAGAGATGGCTCAGAACTCTCTCCGCCACTCCTCTACTAACCTGACCCCTTTTCAGTGTGTGTTAGGTTATCAGCCGGTTCTGGCACCATGGCATCAGAGCCAGATCGAGGCTCCTGCGGTGGATGAGTGGTTTCGGCGCTCGGAGGAGACGTGGAACGCTGCCCACGTACATCTGCAGCGGGCCATGCGCAGGCAGAAGGCGAGCGCCGACCTCCACCGCAGTGAGGGTCCAGTCTACGCCCCTGGAGATCGAGTGTGGCTCTCGACTCGAAACCTGTCCCTTCGCCTGCCCTGCCGGAAGCTTGGCCGGTGGTTAGTGGGGCCATTTAAAGTCCTCAGGAGATTGAATGAGGTGTGTTACAGGTTGCAACTGCCTAATGACTATCACATTAACTTCTCATTCCATGTGTCTCTCCTCAGGCCGGTGGTAGCTGGTCCACTCCAGAAGAGTGAGATAAGAGAGACCCCTCCGCCCCCACTGGACATCGAGGGGGTTCCGGCGTACTCAGTCCGGTCCATCGTGGATTCGAGACGTCGGATGGGGGGTCTACAATATCTTGTGGAGTGGGAGGGGTACGGTCCGGAGGAACGGTGCTGGGTGCCTAGGAGGGACATTTTAGATCCATCCCTCCTGACTGAGTTCCATCATAGTCATCCTACGCGCACTGCTCCACGTCCTCCTGGCCGTCCCCGGCGCACAGCTGGAGCCGCGCGTCGAGGGGGGGGGTACTGTCACGAATTCCGCCGAGACTGCTCCTCCTCCTTGTTCGGGCAGGCTTCGGCGTTCGTCGTCCCCGGAGTACTAGCTGCTACCGTTTGATGTTATCTATGTTTGTTTGGTCTTGTCTGATTAGTGCACCTGTTCCATATCTCGTATTGATTATGTCACCTATACGTTTCCTTTGGTTTTGTTTGTAGTTGTGTGTTGTTGTACGCCTGTCCGTTGGTGTAGGTTATTTGTTTTCTTGTTGTTAGTGCTTTTCGCACTTTACACACTGTTTTGCGTATTCGCTCGCCTCCTGTTTGTTGAGGCCAGTTGGATTTGTATTTTGCTCCTGTGACTATTAAAGTCGGATCAACTAAGCTTCTGTGTCCTGCGCCTGACTCCAACAACGCATCCACATCAGCCCCTGACACACAGACCCTTTACTCAGTACCTTTGGCAGCGATTACATCCTTGAGTCTTATTGGGTATGACTCTACAAGCTTGACACACCTGTATTTGTGGTGTTTCTCCCATTCTTCTCTCTAGATCCTCTCAAGCTCTGTCAGGTAGAATGGGGAGCGTTGCTGCACAGCTATTTTCAGTTCTCTCCAGAGATGATCGATCGGGTTTAAGTCAGGGCTCTGGCTCGGTTCAGAACTTCGTCCTTTTAAGAATGATTGAGGCCACTGTGATCTTGGGGACCTTCAATGCTGCAGAAATTTTTTGTTACCCTTCCCCAGATCTGTGCTTCGACACAATCCTTTCTCAAATCACTATGGACAATTCCTTTGACCTCATGGCTTGGTTTTTGCTCTGACATGCACTGTCAACTGTGGGACCTTATATAGACAGGTGTGTGCCTTTCCAAATCATGTCCAATCAATTGAATTTACCACAGGTGGACTCCAATCAAGTTGTAGAAACATCTCAAGGATGATCAATGAAAACAGGATGCACCTGAGCTTAAATTTGAGTCTCATAGCAAAGGGTCTGAATACCTATGTAAATAAGGTATTTCTGTTTTCTATTTTTAATACATTTCCACTTTGTCATTATGGGGTATGGTGTGTAGATTTTTTTTTGAATAAGGCTGTAAAGTAACAAAATCTGGAAAAAGTAAAGGGGTCTGAATACTTTCTGAATGCACTGTAACAGTTCATCACATTTTAAGCTAAACGTTCTGATCTGTTGCGTCAGCCTCATTGCGTGAAAACGTATTTTGATGCTAGTGGTTGTATTAATAACCAGACTATGTTTGTAATATTTATTTATTGCACAGAATAAAATAGGTCAACCTTTGTACTATGCGGGGTAGTAGATTGACATAGGCTAGTGCTTTTGCTGTTCGTTAGGCCTACTCATCTTGTTGGCTGACGAAAAGTAAATGTGGACAGTTCTTCCAATATCTTCAATATGCACCTCGGAATTGGATAAGAACGCGCACAGTTGCATCCCCGAAGTGTCTGTCTTCACTTGTAGCCTGTGAGAAAGACCCGATCACGTGATGGAGAGCCATGTGAGTGAGAGGTGCTTCAGACCACGCAGCACTCAGGGAGAAGGGAACAACGGCCACAGGCCTCAAAAGGCATGGATTTCTTTAGGGTGCATTATGGCCACACGAAGGGGATGCCGGCGGAACATTTGAGGCATTATCAAGTGCTTGTCAAATTGTGAATGAGAGACAGCCTGCGCAAAAAACAAAGCAGAGCTCATGCCTTTCAAGCGACTTTTTTCAAAAAATCATTGGATTCACATCATGCAGGCTTACAATGTAATAAAAATCAAAACATACAGCCCAACGTTTGTAGAACAACTAAAGTTACATTAATATCTCTAAATTATGCATATAGGAGTACCTATTTCTTTGTTAACCGCTCAACACAGAATAGCTACATGTCCCTGAAGTCGTTTGGAGAAAATATCCTTTCCATTTTATTCAGCTTTGTTCAATTGTATTCTTCATACTATAAAATAATGCCACGAAATTCTAACCAAATCTTATCTGCTAAATGAACTAGTGTAGCCCACAGCCATATGGCATAGCCAGATCAGGGCCTAACATAAGGACAACTCAGAATATGCTATTCTGTTCTTCTGAAATAGACTACATTTTCTTCATATCATGTTTATTTAGACCTGTCTAAAATAAATAATGGATTTATTGTGAAGGTGTAGGCTATATTAAATTGATTTATTAGACTTTTTTTAATGTAGATGTTCCAAAAGGTCTGCATCAGTGCCTTGTAGGCTATGTGTGGAAGCCAGGAGATGCTAAATGTGTTTATGTTAATTAACGGTCAATTACTGTGAGACCAACAGTTATTTGCTTGACAATCACCGGCCGACAAAATTTCGTGACCGCCACAGCCCTACATAGGTCAACTTAGCTTTTGAATTTCCAGTCGTTTTCAGCTTTAAACAGAAGCTAATATTTTACTTAAAATGTTGTTTTAGTATTACTACTTTTCAGGCAGCGTGAGAATCTGCCACATTTTATGCGTATGGTGTGTGTGTTTGTGTGTGTGTGTGTGAATAGAGGGAGATGGGGAGAGAGAGAAACTCATTCTGTTGAGCAACATCAGTGATTGGAAAATATTAAAAATATCTAGATTATCAATTGGTGCGGGCTGGGATTCAATCCGACTTTTCATCTTACATGGCTGACGTTAACACTGGTGTTTTGTATTGACATTAAAAATCTGGTAAATTCCAATGTGCTTCTTGCATATTGGAATCAAGCCTGTAGCTTTACAATAAAATACTCAAAGGATATCCAAGGTGCACATCAAGTCAAGTGCACACCTTTACCAGTCTCAACAGGGTGCTTAAATGCCATTGGAATAACATTGTTATCTAACCTCAGTCTTAAAGGTGCAGTGTGTCGAAATTGCTCGTTCTAAACTGTTTGCCTAATTTCAGTATATGTGACAAAACAATGAGAGTGACAGATCTATAACTCACATTTCTATGTGAATTTAGTCTGGTCACCCACAAATCCTTTATTACTTGAGAAAGTCAAACACATCATACTCTATTATGATTTGATTGTGTGTAATGATGATTTGTCAGTGAAATAGTCAAGTAGGTTCATCTTCTTTGATGGTAGCTATCCATGTTAAATACATTTCTGAACGAATTCAATAAATCCTACCATTGCATAAGATAGTATTATTTTAAATCGTTGTTGTAGTCTTTTGATGATAACAAATTAACATGTAATGTAATATAGGGGGTAACACTTTATTTGCATAGTCCCGAATAGATGGTTTATATAATCCACAATAAATGCTAAAATGATCAACAAACTATCATCTGCAACAGCTAAGGCTAGGTTTAGGGTTACAACAATACGACATGTGGGTGATTACTAGAGTAGAAATACAAATAATAATTGCATTGCCTCTTCAGTTGTTGTGTAAAAGAAACCAACCAGAACCCACTCATACACCCTTATCAACAAGTGTGATCATATTCTCAAACATCATCATCCACCCCAGCAAAGCCACAACAACAACATAGGATTTTCTTGCCCTTTTTAATGACTTATCCGTGTGTGTGTGTGTGTCTGTCTGTGTGTGTGTGTGTGTGTTTGTGTGTGTGTGTGTGACATTCTCCGATTTCACGGCGACCATAGTGCAGATGGTAGACTGGGGCCTTTTTTTCTCTCTGAGTCATACGCGAGTCACCCGACCCTCATATAGCCTTTCCTGACATCTGTGTCACTAGCTCAAGTGACATTTAACACACCACAGCAGAAAAACTTTTAAGAAAGTAAATATGTGTGGGTCCTTGGAACAATACTGCCTGATGGAAAATGTTTTTGCTTAGGCATGCCAATTGGGTCATGTAAACAAATCTCCATAAGGCAGTTATATTTAACATTTAGGTAATCAGTTTCTCCTTTCAATATCAAATCTAATCTAATTTAAATGTCACATGCGCCGAGTACAACAGGTGTAGACCTTACAGTGAAATGCTTACTTATAAGCCCTTAACCAACAATGCAGTTTTAAGAAAAAATAAGTATTCAGAAAGTATTTACTAAATAAACTGAAGTAAACAATAAATAAATAAATACATGTTTTTTTTAAAGAAGAAGAAAATAGAAAAATAACAAATAATTAAAGAGCTACAATAAAATAACAGTAACGAGGCTATACAGTGGATTGCAAAATTATTCACCCCCTTGGCATTTTTCCTAATTTGTTGCCTTGCAACCTGGAATTAAAATGGATTTATTGGGGGTTTGTATCATTTGATTTACACAACATGCCTGCCACTTTATTGTGAAACAAACAAGAAATATGACAAAAAAAATTGAAAACTTTAGCATGCATAACTATTCACCCCCCCCCAAAGTCAATATTTTGTAGAGCCACCCTTTGCAGCAATTACAGCTGCAAGTCTCTTGGGGTATTTTTCTATAAGCTTTTCACATCTAGCCACTGGGATTTTTGCCCATTCTTCAAGACAAAACTGCTCCAGCTCCTTCAAGTTGGTTGGGTTCCGCTGGTGTACAGCAATCTTTAAGTCATACCACAGATTCTCAATTGGATTGAGGTCTGGGCTTTGACTAGGCCATTCCAAGACATTTAACTGTTTCTCCTTAAACCACTCAAGTGTTGCTTTAGCAGTATGCTTAGGATCATTGTCCTGCTGGAAGGTGAACCTCCGTCCCAGTCTCAAATCTCTGGAAGACTGAAACAGGTTTCCCTCAAGAATTTCCCTGTATTTAGCGCCATCCATCATTCCTTCAATTCTGACCAGTTTCCCAGTCCCTGCTGATGAAAACATCCCCACAGCATGATGCTGCCACCACCATGGTGTTCTCGGGTTGATGAGAGGTGTTGGGTTTGCGCCAGACATAGCGTTTTCCTTGATGGCCAAAAAGCTCAATTTTAGTCTCATCTGACCTTCTTCCATATGTTTGGGGAGTCTCCCACATGTTTGCTTATTTTCTTCTTTAAGTAATGGCTTTTTTCTGGCCGCTCTTCCGTAAATCCCAGCTCTGTGGAGTGTACGCCTTAAAGTGGTCCTATGGACAGATACTCCAATCTCTGCTGTGGAGCTTTGCAGCTCCATCAGGATTATCTTTGGTCTCTTTGTTGCCTCTCTGGTTAATGGCTTCCTTGCCTGGTCCGTGAGTTTTGGTGGGAGGCCCTCTCTTGGCAGGTTTGTTGTGATGCCATATCTTTCCATTTTTTTATAATGGATTTAATGGTGCTCCGTGGGATGTTCAAAGTTTCTGATATTTTTTTATAAACCAACCCTGATCTGTACTTCTCCACAACTTTGTCCCTGACCTATTTGGAGAGCTCCTTGGTCTTCATGGTGCCGCTTGCTTGGTGGTGCCCCGTGCTTAGTGGTGTTGCAAACTCTGGGGCCTTTCAGAACAGGTGTGTATATACTGAGATCATGTGACACTTAGATTGCACACAGGTGGACTTTATTTAACTAATTATGTGACTTCTGAATGCAAATGGTCCGGGTAGCCATTTGGTTAGCTGTTCAGGAGTCTTATGGCTTGGAGGTTGAAGCTGTTAAGAAGCCTTTTGGACCTAGACTTGGCGCTCCGGTACCGCTTGCCGTGCGGTAGCAGAGAGAACAGTCCATGACTAGGGTGGCTGGAGTCTTTGGCAATTTGTAGGGCCTTCCTCTGACACCGCCAGGTATAGAGGTCTTGGATTGCAGGAAACTTGGCCCCAGTGATGTAACGGGCCATACGCACTACCCTCTGTAATGCCTTGCGGTCGGAGGCCGAGCAGTTACCAAAACAGGCGGTGATGCAACCAGTCAGGAAGCTCTCGATGGTGCAGCTGTATAACTTTTTGAGTGTCTGAGGACCCATGCCAAATCTTTTCAGTCTCCTGAGGGGGAATAGGCATTGTCACACCCTCTTCACGACTGTTGGTGTGTTTGGACCATGACAGTTCGTTGGTGATCTGGACACCAAGGAACTTGAAGCTCTCAACCTATGGTTACACCATCAACTATGGTATCTGACATAACAATTATTAATTGAAAACACCATTCAAAAACAATATTTTTGTATTTGTTTCATTAGTCCGACTGATGATACAGTCCCAAAATGTTTTGCATGTCACAGCAGTCAAGTTTTCAAGATATTGGACTTTCAACAAGCAAAGTGTCACCGGCCACGTAATCATGATGATGAAAAATGACTGCTGACATGCAAAACATTTTGGGACTGTATCAACAGTGGACAAAAAATAAAAATAAAGATTGAGTGTTTGAGTGTTTTCCTTTGAATAATTTGACATGAATATTAACTATTCAGTGTCTCCACAATGTTCCTCTGTTTGTAGGTCTGGCTGATGGTCCTTCAACTCATCATTACACTATTATTGTTATAAATTAAATCAACCTCATCATTCAGTTAGGCCTAATTTAAATTAGATTTTGAAGTAACTTGCACAATTATCGCCCATTCCATCCATTTGTCATTCATTCAGTGGGCTTGCATCGTTTGCTTCGCTTGATAGAGTCAAGGAAATGTTTTGCATTATTCTAAAGGCCTACTGCAACATGTAGCATGTTTTTGTTTCCCTTACAATGAATTTGATTAGTAATAGAGTTATAGTCAATAAAACAGTCCCATAACAGCTTCTTTTTACAAAGTAAAACATAAAAGAGAACGGTATCAACCTCCAAGGCGCGCATCAAATTATTTGCTGTTGATAAATAGGCATAACACAAACTCATCATTACATTATTGTCTTTCTAAATTAAATCAACCTCTCTTGTTTGGTATACTCAGTGTAGATGAGCTGGTTCAGAAGCTAAGGTTAAAAGTTGGCTTTTCTACAAAAACAGATTGTACCTCTCTCTAAGCAGTAGGAAGCAGATTATTCAGTCAACATTTTTATCTGTTCTTGGTTATGGTGATATTATTTGTCAAAGTGCAGCTGCTACTACTCTTAAACATTTGGATGCCATCTACAATAGTGCCCTTCGTTTTGATACTCACCACTGCATCCTGTATCAAAAGGTCGGCTGGACTTCATTAAAGAACCGTGAATCTCTACATTACTTCCCTTTTTGTTTACAAGGCCCTACTTCAGAAACGTCCATCTTATCTAACTTTGCTGTTGAAGTATAGACACGTCAAATAAAATAAAATTGTATTGGTCGCATACACATATTTAGCAGATGTTATTGTGGGTGTAGCAAAAGGCTTGTGTTCCTATTTCCAACCGTGCAGTAATATCTAACAATACTCAACAATACACACAAATCTAAAAAGTTAAAGAATGTCATTAAGAAATATAGAAATATTAGGGAGAGCAATGTTGGAGTCTGGAGGATACATATATCATTTGATGGGATGTATAGAAAATATGGACAGTATTTGGATAGAATAAGTAGTATATCTGAAGAATAGTATATGTACATCAATAGTTAAATAGGAAAGGCCTTGACTAGAATACAGTATATATCGTGCATTCGGAAAGAATTCAGACCCCTTGACTTTTTCCACATTTTGTTACGTTACAGCCTTATTCTAAAATGGATTAAATCCTCATCAATCTACACACAATACCCCATAATGACAAAGCAAAAAAAAACATTTTTGCAATTGTGTTACAAATAAAAAATCACAAATACCTTATATACATAAGTATTCAGACCCTTTGCTATGAGACTCGAAATTGAGCTCAGGTGCATCCTGTTTCCATTGATCATCCTTGAGATGTTTCTACAACTTGATTGGAGTCCACCTGTAGTAAATTCAATTGATTGGACATGATTTGGAAAGGCACACAACTGTCTATATAAGGTCCCACAGTTGACAGTGCATGTCAGTGCAAAAACCAATCCATGAGGTATAAAGAATTGTCCGTAGAGCTCCGAGACAAAATTGTATCGAGGCACAGATCTGAGGAAAGGTACCAAAACATTTCTGCAGCATTGAAAGTCCCCAAGAATACAGTAGCCTCCATCATTCTTAAATGGAATAAGTTTGGAATCACCAAGACTCTTCCTAGAGCTGGCCACCCGGCAAAACTGAGCAATTGGGAGAGAAGGGCCTTCGTCAGGGAGGTGACCAAGAAACCGATGGTCACTCTGACAGAGCTCTAGAGTTCCTCAGTGGAAATGGGAGAACCTTCCAAACGAACAACCATCTCCGCAGCACTCCACCAATCAGGCCTTTATGGTAGAGTGGCCAGACGGAAGCCACTCCTCAGTAAAAGGCACATGACAGCCCGCTTGAAGTTTGCCAAAACGCACCTAAAGACTCTCAGACAATGAGAAACAAGATTCTCTGGTCTGATGAAACCAAGATTGAACTCTTAGGCCTGAATGCCAAGCGACACGTCTGGAGGAAAGCTGGCACCATCCCTAAAGTGAAGCATGCTGGTGGCAGCATTATGCTGTGGGGATTTCTTTCAGCGGCATGGACTGGGAAACTAGTTAGGATTGAGGGTAAGATGAACGGAACAAAGTACAGAGAGATCCTTGATGAAAACCTGCTCCAGAGCACTCAGGACCTCAGACTGGGGCAAAGGTTAATCTTCCAACAGGACAACAACCCTAAGCACACAGCCAAGACAACGCAGGAGTAGGTTCAGGACAAGTCTCTGAATGTCCTTGAGTGGCCCAGCCAGAGCCCGGACTTGCACCCGATCGAACATCTCTGGAATGACCTGAAAATAGCTGTGCTTTAACGCTCCCCATCCAACCTGACAGAACTTGAGAGAATCTGCAGAGAGGAATGGGAGAAACTCCCCAAATACAGGTGTGCCAAGCTTGTAGCGTCATACCCAAGAAGACTCAAGGCTGTAATCTCTGCCAAAGGTGCTTCAACAAAGTACTGAGTAAAGGGTCTGAATACTTACGTGAATGTGATATTTCAGTTTTTTTTTTATTAAATTTGCAAAACTTTCTAAAAAGCTGTTTTTGCTTTGCCATTATATGGCCTCCTGTAGCTCAGTTGGTAGAGCATGGCGCTTGCAACGCCAGGGTTGTGGGTTCGATTCCCACAGGGGGCCAGTATGCAAAATGTATGCACTCACTAAAAACTGTAAAGTGCTCTGGATAAGAGCGTCTGCTAAATGACGTAAATGTAAATGTATTGTGTGTAGATTGATTTTTAGACTAAGGCTGTAACGTAACAAAATGTGAGAAAAGTCAAGGGATCTGAAAACTTTCCGAATGCGCTGTATAGCAACCCCAGGTGTAAAATAGTAAATAGCGGCTACTTCTAAGAGAGTTTTGAATTGTCAAGAGGAGTTAAACTAGGGTGTCCACTGTCACCATATCTATTTGTTATGGCCATCGAAATGCTAGCCATTAAATTCGGATCAAATAACAACATCAGAGGATTAAAAATCCAAGGCTTAAAAACAAAGGTGTCCATGTATGCTGATGACTGAAGTTTTATATTAAGTCTGTAAGCTAGATCCCTGCAATGTCTCATTGAAGATAACTTTTCTGGACTCTCTGGACTAAAACCTAATTATGAGAAGTGTCCAATATTACGTATTGGATCTTTAAAAAATACAACTTTTACATTACCCTGCATTTTACCTATAAAATGGGCTGACGGTGAAGTAGACATACTTGGTATTCATATCACAAAATATATACAGTTGAAGTCGGAAGTTTACATACGCCAAATACATTTAAACTCAGTTTTTCACAATTCCTGACATTTAATCCTAGTAAAAATTCCCTGTCTTGGGTCAGTTAGGATCACCACTTTATTTTAAGAATGTGAAATGTCAGAATTATAGTGGAGAGAATGATTTATTTCAGCTTTTATTTCTTTCATCACATTCCCAGTGGGTCAGAAGTTACACTCAATTAGTATTTGGTAGCATTGCCTTTAAATTGTTTAACTTGGATCAAACGTTTCAGGTAGCCTCCCACAAGCTTCCAACAATAAGTTGGGTGAATTTTGGCCCATTCCTCCTGACAGAGCTGGTGTAACTGAGTAAGGTTTGTTGGCCTCCTTGCTCGCACATGCTTTTTCAGTTCTGCCCATACATTTTCTATAGGATTGAGGTCAGGGCTTTGTGATGGCCACTCCAATACCTTGACTTTGTTGTCCTTAAGGCATTTTTCCACAACTTTGGAAGTTTGCTTGGGGTCATTGTCCATTTGGAAGACCCATTTGCGACCAAGCTTTAACTTCCTGACTGATGTCTTGAGATGTTGCTTCAATGTATCCACATAATTTTCCTTCCTCATGATGCCATCTATTTTGTGAAGTGCACCAGTCCCTCCTTCAGCAAAGCAACCCTACAGCATGATGCTGCCACACCCGTGCTTCACGGTTGGGATGGTGTTCTTCGGCTTGCAAGCAACCCCCCTTTTCCTCCAAACATAACAATGGTCATTATGGCCAAGCTGTTCTGTTTTTGTTTCATCAGACCAGAGGACATTTCTCCAACAAGTACGATCTTTGTCCCCATGTGCAGTTGCAAACCGTAGTCTGGCTTTTTTATGGTGGTTTTGGAGCAGTGGCTTCTTCCTTGCTGAGCGCCCTTTCAGGTTATGTCGATATAGTACTCATTTAACTGTGGATATAGATACTTTTGTACCTGCTTCCTCCAGCATCTTCACAAGGTCCTTTGCTGTTGTTCTGGGATTGATTTGCACTTTTCGCACCAAAGTATGTTCATCTCTAGGAGATAGAACGCATCTCCTTCCTGAGCCGTATGACGGCTGCGCGGTCCCATGGTGTTTATACTTGCATACTATTGTTTGTACAGATGAATGTGTTACCTTCAGGCGTTTGGAAATTGCTCCCAAGGATGAACCAGACTTGTGGAGGTCTACAATCTTTTTTCTGAAGTCTTGGCTGATTTCTTTTGATTTTCCCATGATGTCAAGCAAAGAGGCACTGAGTTTGAAGGTAGGCCTTGAAATACATCCACAGGTACACCTCCAATTGACTCAAATGATGTCAATTAGCCAGCAGAAGCTTCTAAAGCCATGACATCATTTTCTGGAATTTTCCAAGCTGTTTAAAGGCACAGTCAACTTAGTGTATGTAAACTTCTGACCCACTGGAATTGTGATACAGTGAATTATAAGTGAAATAATCTGTCTGTAAACAGTTGTTGGAAAAATTACTTGTGTCATGCACAAAGTAGATGTCCTAACCGACTTGCCAAAACTATAGTTTGTTAACAAGACATTTGTGGAGTGGTTGAAAAACCTAAGTGTATATAAACTTCCGACTTCAACTCTAAATGAGCTCTACACAATGAATTTCAATAGAAAACTGGTAAAAATAGACAAGATCCTGCAACCTTGGAGATGTTTCGCTTTATCTGGGATGCTAAACCAGACAAGATAAAGTGTGCCTATCTATATAATGAATATGAACTGGGAGGGTTGAGATTATTCAATATTAAAGCACTAAACCTCTCTCTAAAAGCTTCACTTATACAAAGGTTTTACTTGAACCCAAAATGGTTCTCAAGTAGATTACTAAGAAAAGCTCATCCATTGTTTAAAAATTGCCTTTTTGCCTTTGTGCATATTGCCATGTCTCATATTTTATAATTAAAACTGAAACCTTTTTCAAAGTATCTCTCATTTTCAAACAAGTATTGCAGATATGGTTACAATTTCTATTTCATCCCCCTGAAAGAGAACAAATATTACAACAAACATTATGGCTGAACTCAAATTTGCTGGTTGATAAAATACCTGTTTTTATGGAAAAGGGTATTTTGTTTTAAAATTATATTATAAATTGGAATGGTAGAGTTATGTCTTTCATGGAGTTATCAGAATTGTATGGGAAGGTCTGCTCAATCCAAGATTACAACCAATTGATTACAGCATTACCCCAAAAATGGAAAAGGCAGGTGGCAGCGGGATATATTGTCTGCCCAATATTTTAAAAAAACTGGTGGAGGAATAAAAATTGCATAAATAGGAAAGTATACCAGTTTCATTTGAGGACAAGGATGTTTACAGCTGTGCCACACAGATTGCAAAATAGTTGGGAAGAGATTTTTGATGTACCGATTCCATGTTACAGGTTGTATGGGTTGGTATAGAAAATGACGCAAGATTCAAGACTTCGCGCTTTTCAGCTAAAATTCTTGTACAGAATTCTTGTCACCAACAAAATGTTGAATATTTGGGGCATACAATCACCGCAGCTCTGCAGATTTTGTTTTGAGGATACAGAATCAATAGACCATTTGTTTTGGTATTGCCCTCAGGTAGCCTGTTTCTGGTGTCAGGTTCAGGAATGGCTGAAAAAGCATAACATCAATCTAAAATTGACCCTAGAAATAGCATTGTTGGGAGATCTGGAGAGACCTGGTCAATCAATTACTAACATACTAATACTCTTAGTAAAAGTATTTATCTTCAATTCGCAATCTGTGGATTCTATTCGATTAGATATATTCAAATTGTATGTTAAACATCACAGCACAGTTGAAAGATATATGGTACGTAGAATTCTGAAAAGGGTGGCCAGCAGAGATAGGTGGGATGTGGAATTGGAGCCAAGTGGGAGTGGAGTTGCTGGGCGGGGGATACAATGACTGTCAAAGATATAAGTAAAAAAAAGTCACTGAGGGGCAACTTTGTTACAGCTAATGGCTGTTTGCCTGAGGCTGATGCCGTGTACGTGTTTGTACACATGCATATACACACACTCTCATTCAAAACGCACACACGTGCACATACACGGACATACACATGTACAGTACCATGCAAAAGTATTCATCCCCCTTGGCGTTTTTCCTATTTTGTTGCATTACAACGTGTAATTTAAATTGATTTTTATTTGGATTTCATGTAATGGACATACACAAAATAGTCCAAATTTGTGAAGTAAAATGAAAAAAATTACTTCTTTCAAAAATTCTAAAAAATTAATAACGGAAAAGTGGTGCGTGCATATGTATTCACCCCCTTTGCTATGAAGCCCCTAAATAAGATCTGGTGCAACCAATTACCTTTCAGAAGTGTGCAATCTAAGTGTCACATGATCTCAGTATATATACACCTGTTCTGAAAGGAACCAGAGTCTGCAACACCACTAAGCAAGGGGCACCACCAAGTAAGCAGCACCAGTGAAGACCAAGGAGCTTTCCAAACAGGTCAGGGACAAAGTTGTGGAGAAGTACAGATCAGGGTTGGGTTATAAAAAAATATCAGAAACTTTGAACATCCCACGGAGCACCATTAAATCCATTATTAAAAAATGGAACAAATTTGGCAACACAACAAACCTGCCAAGAGAGGGACGCCCACCAAAACTCACAGACCAGGCAAGGAGGGCATTAATCAGAGAGGCAACAAGGAGACCAAAGATAACCCTGAAGGAGCTGCAAAGCTCCACAGAGGAGAATGGAGTATCTGTCCATAGGACCACTTTAAGCCGTACACTCCACAGAGCTGGGCTTTATGGAAGAGTGGCCAGAAAAAAGCCATTGCTCAAAGAAAAAATTAGGAAACACGTTTGGTGTTCACCAAAAGGCATGTGGGAGACTCCCCAAACAAATGGAAGAAGGTACTCTGGTCAGATGAGACTAAAATTAAGCTTTAAGGCCATCAAGGAAAACACTATGTCTGGCGCAAACCCAACACCTCTCATCACCCTGAGAACACCATTCCCACAGTGAAGCATGGTGGTGGCAGCATCATGCTGTGGGGATGTTTTACATCGGCAGGGACTGGGAAACTGTCAGAATTGAAGGAATGATGGATGGCGCTAAATACAGGGAAATTCTTGAGGTAAACCTGTTTCAGTCTTCCAGAGATTTGAGACTGGGACGGAGGTTCACCTTCCACAGGACAATGACCCTAAGCATACCCTAAGCATACAGCTAAAGCAACACTCGAGTGGTTTAAGCAGAAACATTAGTTATGCACGCTCAAGTGTTCTGTTTTTTTGTCTTATTTCTTGTTTGTTTCACGAAAAAAATTTTTTTGCATCTTCAAAGTGGTAGGCATGTTGTGTAAATCAAATGATACAACCCCCCCAAAAAATCAATTTTAATTCCAGGTTGTAAGGCAACAAAATAGGAAAAATGCCAAGGGGGGTGAATACTTTCGCAAGCCACTGTAAATAGTACCATACATGCACTCAAACGTATTCAGTTGGCCTTGCTGTTATGATTTTTGCTTACCTTGATGTCTTTTGTTTTATCTCTTTTGTTCATTTTGTTTTGTTGTTGGTGCATAGGGGGACGGGGCCTTGGGGGGGGATTATTTTATTTCTATATTTTTTTCTCGGCGGGCGCTGTTGAGGGCGGGCATCGGATGGTTGAGGGGCAGCTCTCGGGGAACTGTGGGGGGGATCTTGGAGGGCTGGTGGCCTGGCAAATAAATAAAATAACATTTTACTTTTTTTACATTTTTTTTGTAGATCAATAAAGCTACAGTACTCTATAGCAGGTGTCAAGTTGCATATGCTGAAAATCCTTGTTAGTACATACTAGGGCTGTTGCGGTGACCGTATTACCGCCACACCGGCGGTCACGAGTCATGAAGGCAGTCAAATTCCACATGACCATTTAGTCACGTAATTAGGCTTCTCCAAGCTCTGATGCTGCTGATGGTCATTAGTAGCCTACCAAACTTGCTAACTGCCTGGTACTCAGCACAAATGTATTCAAAATCTAATCAAACGCTTCATGAGAGCCCATGAGCTCATGTTGTGCAACATTTCTATAGGCTATGCAATTGTTAGAGAAAACAGAGATATGGCCTTTATTAAAAAGAGGAGGATCCCATCAGCTTTCTATAGGCTAGGCCTATTATATTTATTTCTCAACTTTCCTAATATTAAGCACATTGCTTATCTTTACAACAGGCTGGCATGAAAATGAACCACGGAAAATTTCACAAATATATTATTTAGTATATGTAAAGACAAGATTAAATCAAGAATAGTCTGATTGGTGACAATATTAGCCTGTCACTTGTGAATTATATATTATCACTTGTGAATGATGCCCAGCATACGGCAGGAAACAATGCCTTTTTGTTTGTAACTTTTTCTAATCATAGTCGCGCATCTCATGTAGCCTAGTCCATAGGCCTATATGTTTTGATTAGGTTTGTATCACAACTAAAGTGGCTAAATAACTTCTTAAAATTAAGCACATTAATCCACTTTACAATGGGTGTAGAGCCTAACTGGCATACATACACAGCAGGTGAGTTTCAAGTTTGGGGAAGATCATTTTCACCATAAAAATTCAACTTCATAATAAAAGCATTACATGCATAATCGCATTTGTGGTCACTTTTGATAATGGTGTTTTCCTGCTAATTTGTGTTTATAGCCTACTGCTGTGTGAACATTGCTGCGCTTATAATGTGAAGAAATACAGTTATTTCGGAAAGTATTCAGACCCCTTGACTTTTTCCACCTTTTGTTACGTTACAGCCTTATTCTACAATGTATTAAATTGTTGTTGTTTTTCATCAATCTATGCACAATACCCCATAATGACAAAGGTTTTTATCAATTTTTGCAAATGTATTAAAAATAAACTTAAATATTCCATTTAAATAAGTATTCAAATCAAATCAAATTTTATTTGTCACATACACGTGTTTAGCAGATGTTATAGCGGGTGTAGCGAAATGCCTGTGCTTCTAGCTCTGACAGTGCAGTAATATCTAACAAGTAATGTCTAACAATTTCACAACCTATACCTAATAAACACAAAACTAGTAAGGAATGGAATTTAAGAAAATATACATATATGGACAAGCAATGACAGAGCGGCATGGACTAAGATACAGTAGAATATTATAGAATAGAATGCAGTATATACATATGAGATGAGTAGTGCAAGATATGTAAACATTATTAAAGTGACTGTAAACATTATTAAAATGACTAGTGTTCCATTTCTTAAAGTGGCCAGTGATTTCAATAGGCAGCAGCAGCCTCTAATGTGCTAGTGATGGCTATTTAACAGTATGATGGCCTTGAGAAAGAAGCTGTTTTTCATTCTCTCGGTCCCAGCTTTGATGCACCTGTACTGACCTCGCCTTCTGGATGATAGCGGGGTGAAAAGGCAGTGGCTCGGGTGGTTGATGTCCTTGATAATCTTTTTGGCCTTCCTGTGACATCTGGTGCTGTATGTGTCTTAGAGTGCGGGTAGTTTGCCCCCAATAATGATTTAGCAGACAGAACCACCCTCTTGATAGCCCTACGGTTGCGGGCAGTGCAGTTGCCGTACCAGGTGGTGATACAGCCCAACAGGATGCTCTCAATTGTGCATCTGTAAAGGTTTGTGAGGGTTTTAGGTGCCAAGCCGAATTTCTTCAGCCTCCTGAGGTTGAAGAGGCTCTGTTGTGCCTTCTTCACCACCACAGACCCTTTACTCAGTACTTTGTTGAAGCACCTTTGGCAGCGATTACAGCCTTGAGTCTTCTTGGGTATGACGCTACAATCTTGGCACACCTGTATTTGGGGTGTTTCTCCCATTATTCTCTCTAGATCCTCTCAAGCTCTGTCAGGTAGAATGGGGAGCGTTGCTGCACAGCTATTTTCTGGTCTCTCCAGAGGTGTTCGATCGGGCTCAAGTCCGGGCTCTGGCAGGGTTCAGAACTTCGTCCATTTAAGAATGATGGAGGCCACTGTGATCTTGGGGACCTTCAATGCTGCAGAAATTTTTTGTTACCCTTCCCCAGATCTGTGCTTCGACATAATCCTGTCTCAAATCACTATGGACAATTCCTTTGATCTCATTGCTTGGTTTTTGCTCTGACATGCACTGTCAACTGTGGGACCTTATATAGACAGGTGTGTGCCTTTCCAAATCATTTCCAATCAATTGAATTTACCACTGGTGGACTCCAATCAAGTTGCAGAAACATCTCAAGGATGATCAATGAAAACAGGATGCACCTGAGCTTAAATTCGAGTCTCATAGCAAAGGGTCTGAATACCTATGTAAATAAGGTATTTCTGTTTTTTATTTTTAATACATTTCAAAAAACCTGTTTTCACTTTGTCATTATGGGGTATTGTGTGTAGATTGTTTTTTGAAAAATCTATTTTAGAATAAGGCTGTAAAGTAACAAAATCTGGAAAAAGTCAAGGGGTCTGAATACTTTCCGAATGCACTGTAATAGTTAATCACATTTTAAACCTAAACGTTCTGATCTGTTGCGTCAGCCTCATTGCGTGAAAACTTATTTTGATGCTAGTGGTTGTATTAATTTGGGATCTATCGCATCCCACAACTGTACCAGACTATGTTTGTAATATTTATTTATTGCACAGAATAGAATAGGTCAACCTTTGTACTTTGGGGGATACATTTACATTTTAGTCATTTAGCAGACGCTCTTATCCAGAGCGACTTACAGGAGCAATTAGGGTTAAGTGCCTTGCTCAAGGGCACATTAACGTCATTTAGCAGACGCTCTTAGCCAGAGCGACTCACAAATTGGTGCGTACAATTTGGGGGGGGGGGTAGAAGGATTACTTTATCCTATCCCAGGTATTCCTTAAAGAGGTGGGGTTTCCAATGTCTCCGGAAGGTGGTGAGTGACTCCGCTGTCCTGGCGTCGTGAGGGAGCTTGTTCCACCATTGGGGTGCCAGAGCAGCGAACAGTTTTGACTGGGCTGAGCGGGAACTATGCTTCCGCAGAGGAAGGGAGCCAGCAGGCCAGAGGTGGATGAACGCAATGCCCTCGTTTGGGTGTAGGGACTGATCAGAGCCTGAAGGTACAGAGGTGCCGTTCCCCTCACTGCTCCATAGGCAAGCACCATGGTCTTGTAGCGGATGCGAGCTTCAACTGGAAGCCAGTGGAGTGTGCGGAGGAGGGGGGTGACGTGAGAGAACTTGGGAAGGTTGAACACCAGACGGGCTGCGGCATTCTGGATGAGTTGTAGGGGTTTAATGGCACAGGCAGGGAGGCCAGCCAACAGCGAGTTGCAGTAGTCCAGCCGGGAGATGACAAGTGCCTGGATTAGGACCTGTGCCGCTTCCTGTGTAAGGCAGGGTCGTACTCTCCGAATGTTGTAGAGCATGAACCTGCAGGAGCGGGTCACCGCCTTGATGTTGGCGGAGAACGACAGGGTGTTGTCCAGGGTCACGCCTAGGCTCTTCGCACTCTGGGAGGAGGACACAGCGGAGTTGTCAACCGTGATGGCGAGATCATGGAACGGGCAGTCCTTCCCCGGGAGGAAGAGCAGCTCCGTCTTGCCAGGGTTCAGCTTGAGGTGGTGATCCGTCATCCATACTGATATGTCTGCCAGACATGCAGAGATGTGATTCGCCACCTGGTTATCAGAAGGGGGAAAGGAGAAGATTAGTTGTGTATCGTCAGCGTAGCAATGATAGGAAAGGCCATGTGAGGATATGACAGAGCCAAGTGACTTGGTGTATAGGGAGAAAAGGAGAGGGCCTAGAACTGAGCCCTGGGGGACACCAGTGGTGAGAGCACGTGGTGCGGAGACAGCTTCTCGCCACGCCACTTGGTAGGAGCGACCGGTCAGGTAGGACGCAATCCAGGAGTGAGCCGCGCCGGAGATGCCCAGCTCGGAGAGGGTGGAGAGGAGGATCTGATGGTTCACAGTATCAAAGGCAGCAGACAGGTCTAGAAGGACAAGAGCAGAGGAGAGAGAGTTAGCTTTAGCAGTGCGGAGAGTCTCCGTGACACAGAGAAGAGCAGTCTCAGTTGAATGACCAGTCCTGAAACCTGATTGGTTTGGATCAAGAAGGTCATTCTGAGAGAGATAGCAAGAGAGTTGGCTAAAGACGGCACGCTCAATAGTTTTGGAAAGAAAAGAAAGAAGGGATACTGGTCTGTAGTTGTTGACATCAGTGGGGTCGAGTGTTGGTTTTTTGAGAAGGGGAGCAACTCTCGCTCTCTTGAAGACGGAAGGGACATGGCCAGCGGTCAAGGATGAGTTGATCAGCGAGGTGAGGTAGGGGAGAAGGTCACCGGAGATGGTCTGGAGAAGGGAGGAGGGGATGGGGTCAAGCGGGCAGGTTGTTGGGCGGCCTGCAGTCACAAGTCGCAGGATTTTATCTGGAGAGAGAGGGAGAAAGAAGTCAAAGCATAGGGTAGGGCAGTGTGAGCAGGACCAGCAGTGTCATTAGACTTAACAAACGAGGATCGGATGTCGTCAACCTTCTTTTCAAAGTGGTTGACGAAGTCATCCACAGAGAAAGAGGGGGGATTCAGGAGGGAGGAAAATGTGGCAAAGAGCTTCCTAGGGCTAGAGGCAGATGCTTGGAATTTAGAGTGGTAGAAGGTGGCCTTAGCAGCAGAAACAGATGAAGAAAATGTAGAGAGGAGGGAGTGAAAAGATGCCAGGTCGGCAGGGAGTTTAGTTTTCTTCCATTTCCGCTCCGCTGCCCGGAGCTCTGTTCTGTGAGCTCGCAATGAGTCATCAAGCCACGGAGCTGGAGGGGAGGACCGAGCCGGCCGGGAGGATAGGGGACACAGAGAGTCAAAGGATGCAGAAAGGGAGGAGAGGAGGGTTGAGGAGGCAGAATCAGGAGATTGGAGGGAGAAGGATTGAGCAGAGGGAAGAGATGATAGGATGGAAGAGGAGAGAGTAGTGGGAGAGAGAGAGCGAAGGTTGCGGCGGCGCATTACCATCTGTGTAGGGGCAGAGTGAGTAGTGTGGGAGGAGAGCGAGAGAGAAAAGGAAACAAAGTAGTGGTCGATTGATATAGGCTAGTACTTTTGCTGTTCGTTAGGCCTACTCATCTTGTTGGCTGACGAAAAGTAAATGTGGACAGTTCTTCCAATATCTTCAATATGCACCTCGGAATTGGATATGAACGCACGCACTTGCATCCCCGAAGTGTCTGTCTTCACTTGTAGCCTGTGAGAAAGACCCGATCACGTGATGGAGAGCCATGTGAGTGAGAGGTGCTTCAGACCACGCAGCACTCAGGGAGAAGGGAACAATGGCCACAGGATTCAAAAGGCATGGATTTCTTTTGGGTGCATTATGGCCACACGAAGGGGATGACGCCGGGAAATTCGAGGCATTATCAAGTGCTTGTCAAATTGTGAATGAGAGACAGCCTGCACACAAAACAAAGCAGAGCTCATGCCTTTCAAGCAACTTTTTTCAAAACATAATTGGAGTCACATCATGCAGGCTTACAATGTATTAAAAATCAAAACATATAGCCCAACGCTTGTAGAACAACTAAAGTTACATTAAAAAATATATACATTAAAATAAACAAATTAAGCATATTAAGCATAGTACCTATTTCTTTGTTAACCGCTCAACACAGAATAGCCACATGTCCCTCAAGTCCTTTGGAGATAATATCCTTTCAATTTTATTCAGCTTTGTTCAATTGTATTCTTCATACTATAAAATAATGTCACGGAATTCTAACCAAATCTTATCTGCTAAATGAACTAGTGTAGCCCACAGCCATATGGCATAGCCAGATCAGGACCTAACATAAGGACAACTCAGAATATGCTATTCTGTTCTTCTGAAATAGACTACATTTTCTTCATATCATGTTTCTTTAGACCTGTCTAAAATAAATAATGGATTTATTGTGAAGGTGTAGGCTATATTACATTTATTTATTAGACTTTTTAAAATGTAGATGTTCCAAAGGTCTGCATCAGTGGCTTGTAGGCTATGTGTGGAAGCCAGGAGATGCTAAATGTGTTTATGTTAATTAACGGTCAATTACTGTGAGACCGACAGTTATTTGCTTGACAATCACCGGCTGACGAAATTTCGTGACCGCCACAGCCCTACATAGGTCAACTTAGCTTTTGAATTTCCAGTCGTTTTCAGCTTTAGACAGAAGCTAATATTTCACTTAAAATGTTGTTTTTAAATTAATACCTTCAGGCAGCGTGAGAATCTGGCACATTTTATGCGTTTTGTGTGTGTGTTTGTGTGTGTGTGTGTGTGGGGGGGGGTGGGGTAGATGGAGATGGGGAGAGAGAGAAACTCATATTCTGTTGAGCAACATCAGTGATTGGAAAATATTAAAAATATCTAGATTATCAATTGGTGCGGGCTGTGATTCAATCCGACTTTTCATCTTACATGGCTGACGTTAACACTGGTGTTTTGTATTGACATTAAAAATCTGGTAAATTCCAATGTGCTTCTTGCATATTGGAATCAAGCCTGTAGCTTTACAATAAAATACTCAAAGGATATCCAAGGTGCACATCAAGTCAAGTGAACACCTTTACCAGTCTCAACTGGGTGCTTAAATGCCATTGGAATAACATTGTTATCTAACCTCAGTCTTAAAGGCGCAATGTGTCGAAATTGCTCGTTCTAAACTGTTCGCCTAATTTCAGTATATGTGACAAAACAATGAGAGAGACAGATCTATAACTCACATTTCTATGTGAATTTAGTCTGGTCACCCACAAATCCTTTATTACTTGAGAAAGTCAAACACACCATACTATATTATGATTTGATTCCATGTAATGGTGATTTGTCAATGAATTAGTCAAGTAGGTTAATCTTCTTTGATGGTAGCTATCCATCTTAAATACATTTCTGAAAGAATTTGTGAGAAGGAGTCAGGCGCAGGAGGTAAAATACCGAAGTCCAGAGTTTAATCCGTTTGCATAAATCAAACGGCCCAAGCGTCAAACGAAACTGTACAAGGGAAAACATCCACCTTGGCAAATAACACAGTGAAATGTAGCTCAACCGAGCTACACGCTCTCACAACAAAAAAATCACTCACAAAGACAAGGGGAACAGAGGGAACACTTATACACATACAAATTAGGGGAATGAGCACCAGGTGTGTGTGATTGACAAGACATGACAAGTGGAGTGATGAGAATGAGATCGGGAGTAGCTAGTACTCCGGTGACGACGAATGCCGAAGCCTGCCAGGAGGGGGTGCAGCCTCGGTGGAAGTCGTGACAGTACCCCCCGGCAGGGCAGGCGGAGGGACAGATTCCGGGTCGAGAGCCAGACCCGATCCCCCGGTACGAACACCGGGGCCTCCCCGCGGTGGCGGTCAGCATTGGCCTTCTGACAACGCACAGTGTGCTGGAGGCGAACGTGGGCAGCGTCCCAAGTCTCCTCTGCGCGCCGAAACCAGTCATCCACCGCGGGAGCCTCGGTCTGGCTCTGGTGCCACGGTGCCAGGACCGGTTGGTACCCCAAAACACATTGGAAGGGTGTTAGGTTAGTGGAGGAGTGGCGGAGAGAGTTCTGAGCATATTCTGCCCATGGCAGGAACACCGACCACTCCCCCGGCCAGTCCTGACAGTAGGTCCGCAGGAACCTACCCACATCTTGATTCACCCTTTCCACCTGCCCATTGTTTTCGGGGTGAAAACCAGAGGTCAGGCTGACCGAGACCCCAGACGTTCCATGAATGCCTTCCAGACTCTAGACATGAACTGGGGACCTTGGTCGGACACTATATCCTCTGGTACCCCGTAGTGCCGGAAGACGTGAGTAAACAGAGCCTCCACAGTTTGTAGGGCCGTGGGGAGACCGGGCAGAGGAAGGAGGCGGCAGGACTTTGAAAAGCGGTCCACAACGACCAGGATCGTGGTGTTACCTTGGGAGGGGGGAAGATCAGTGAGAAAATCAATACTCAGGTGAGACTGTGCGTAATGCCTGCGCTATATCTACGTCCATCGCCCATACTACCGGCGCCACAATGCATGAGGGAGTATGGGGGGTGTTGTCTCTGGGCCTCTCCTCTGTGTCATACAGCAGAGACAGTGCGTCTGCCGTCACGTTCTTTGTACCCGGAATGTATGAGAGTGTGAAATCAAACCGGGTGAAGAAGAGGGACCACCTGGCCTGGCGAGGATTCTGCCTCCTCGCTGCCTGAATATACTCCAGGTTACGGTGGTCTGTCCAGACGAGGAAAGGGTGTTTCGCCCCTTCGAGCCAATGTCTCCACACCGTCAATGCTCGGACAACAGCCAGCAGCTCCCGATCACCAACGCCGTAGTTCTGCTCCGCTGAGCTGAGCTTCTTGGAAAAGAAGGCACAGGGGCGGAGCTTGGGTGGCGTGCCCGAGCGTTGGGATAAGACAGCTCCTATCCTTACCTCGGACGCATCCACATCCACTACGAACAGTAGTGATGGATCAGGGTGAGCCAGTACCTGGGCTGAGGTGAACAGACCCCGCAATCTACTGAATGCCAAATCAGCCTCAGCAGACCAGCGGAGCCGGGACGGCCCATCCTTCAACAAGGAGGTAATGGGAGCTGCGACCTTGCCAAAACCCCGAATAAACCTTCAATGGTAGTTGGCAAAGCCAAGGAAGCGCTGCACCTCCTTTACCGTGGTTTGAGTCGGCCAATTACGCACGGCTGCAATGCGTTCTCCCTCCATCTCCACACCTGTGGTGGTAATGCGATATCCGAGGAAGGAGATTGACTGCTGGAAAAACTCACACTTCTATGCCTTGGCATAAAGATCATTTACCAGCAGTCGGACCAGTACTTTGCGAACCAGGGACACATGCTCGGCGCGTAGCGGAATATACCAGGATGTCATCGATGTAGACCACCCTACCACGACCAAGCATGTCCCGAAACACCTCGTTCACAAAGGACTGGAAAACGGATAGAGCATTCATCAAACCGTAGGGCATCACCAGGTATTCATAATGCCCAGAGGTTGTGCTGAAAGCTGTTTTCCACTCATCCCCTTCCCGAGTACGCACCAGGTTGTAGGCACTCCTGAGGTCTAATTTGGTGAAAAAACGGGCCCCATGCATTGACTCAATCACTGAAGGAATGAGGGGAAGAGGATACCGTCACATTATTCAGTGGTCGATAATCAATGCACAGGCGTAAATCACCATCTTTCTTCTTCACAAAGAAGAAACTCGAGGAGGCAGGTGAAGTGGAGGGACGTATATACCCCTGGCGCAGGGACTCGGTGATGTATATTTCCATAGCCTCCGTTTCAGCCTGCGACAGGAGATACACATGACTCCTGGGAGGTACAGCGTCTACCCGAAGGTTTATCGCGCAATCCCCCTCCCGATGAGGTGGTAATTTAGTCGCTTGCGTCTTGGAAAACGCGAGCGCCAGATCATGGTATTCGGGGGGAATGCGCAAAGTGGGGGTACCGTCTGGACTTTCCACCGTGGTCGCACCAACGGAAACACCTAGACACCTACCCGGACACTCACGCGACCACCCCGTCAGAACCCTCTGCAGCCATGAGAAATTGGGGTTGTGAAGGGATAACCACGGGATACCCAAGACTACAGGGTAAGCAGGAGACTCAATAATCATAAAGGTGATCTGCTCAACATGTGTCTCCTGCGTAATCATGGTGACTGGTACAGTAAATTCCTTAACCAACCCGGACCCTAATGGTCGACTATCTAGTGCTCTGATGGGGAGTGGAATGGTTAGGGGAACCAATGAAATGCCTTGACGGTATGCAAATGCCCTGTCCATCAAATTCCCAGCTGCGCCTGAATCGACTAGCGCCTTACACTGGGAACCTACCAAGTGATCTGGAAAGAAGATGGATAAAGTACAGTGCGCCGCAAAGGGCTCTGAACACGTTTGGGTGTTCGTTACCTGGGGTGATGCGTGAGTACCCTGCATACCGCCTCCAGACCCAAAAGAACGTTGACAGCGACGTGAGGTGGATTGTCCCTTCGTGCCACCAGAGTGGCACAGTCGCTGTCCTCCTGCTCTCTCTCGACCGGCGGCTCCCACCAGCTCCATCTGCTCAGGGTCAGAGTCGTCCGGAGTGGGAACGGGCAGACCCCTACCAGGACGTCCTCTGGCTGCAAACGCCGAAGCCTTCCCGAACCAGGACGGGGGGCAGCCTCGGCGGAAGTCGTGACAGAATTCAATAAATCCTAACATTGCATAAGATAGTATTATTTTAAAAGGTTGTTGTAGCCTTTTGATGATAAGAAATTAACATGTAATTTAATATAGAGGGTAACACTTTATTTGCATAGTCCCGAATAGATGGTTTATATAATCCACAATAAATGCTAAAATGATCAACAAACTATCATCTGCAACAGCTAAGGCTAGGTTTAGGGTTACAACAATACGACATGTGTATGTGGGTGATTACTAGAGTAGAATAACAAATAATAATTGCATTGCCTCTTCAGTTGTTGTGTAAAAGAAACCAACCAGAACCCACTCATACACCCTTATCAACAAGTGTGATCATATTCTCAAACATCATCATCCACCCCAGCAAAGCCACAACAACAACATAGGATTTTCTTGCCCTTTTTAATGACTTATCCGTGTGTGTGTGTGTGTCTGTCTGTGTGTGTGTGTGTGTGTGTGTTTGTGTGTGTGTGTGTGACATTCTCCGATTTCACGGCGACCATAGTGCAGATGGTAGACTGGGGCCTTTTTTTCATACGCGAGTCACCCGACCCTCATATAGCCTTTCCTGACATCTGTGTCACTAGCTCAAGTGACATTTAACACACCACAACAGAAAAACTTTTAAGAAAGTAATTCTGTGTGGGTCCTTGGAACAATACTGCCTGATGGAAAATGTTTTGGCTTAGGCATGCCAATTGGGTCATGTAAACAAATCTCCATAAGGCAGTTATATTTAACATTTAGGTAATCAGTTTCTCCTTTCTATATCAAATCTAATCTAATTTAAATGTCACATGTGCCGAGTACAACAGGTGTAGACCTTACAGTGAAACGCTTACTTATAAGCCCTTAACCAACAATGCAGTTTTAAGAAAAAATATGTATTCAGAAAGTATTTACTACATAAACTGAAGTAAACAATAAATAAATAAATACATTTTTTTTTTTTTTTTTTAGAATAAAAAAATAATTAAAGAGCTACAATAAAATAACAGTAACGAGGCGATACATTGGCTTGCGAAAGTATTCACCCCCTTGGCATTTTTCCTAATTTGTTGCCTTACAACCTGGAATTAAAAATGTTTTATTGGGGGTTTGTATCATTTGATTTACACAACATGCCTGCCACTTTATTGTGAAAAAAACAAGAAATATGACAAAAAAAATAGAAAACTTTAGCATGCATAACTATTCACCCCCCCAAAGTCAATATTTTGTAGAGCCACCTTTTGCAGCAATTACAGCTGCAAGTCTCTTGGGGTATGTTTCTATAAGCTTGGCACATCTAGCCACTGGGATTTTTACCCATTCTTCAAGGCAAAACTGCTCCAGCTCTTTCAAGTTGGATGGGTTCCGCTGGTGTACAGCAATATTTAGGTCATACCACAGATTCTCAATTGGATTGAGGTCTGGGCTTTGACTAGGCCATTCCAAGACATTTAAATGTTTCCCCTTAAACCACTCTAGTGTTGCTTTAGCGGTATGCTTAGGGTCATTGTCCTGCTGGAAGGTGAACCTCCGTCCCAGTCTCAAATCTCTGGAAGACTGAAACAGGTTTCCCTCAAGAATTTCCCTTTATTTAGTGCCATCCATCATTCCTTCAATTCTGACCAATTTCCCAGTCCCTGCTGATGAAAACATCCCCACAGCATGATGCTGCCACCACCATGGTGTTCTCGGGGTGATGAGAGGTGTTGGGTTTACGCCAGACATAGCGTTTTCCTTGATGGCCAAAAAGCTCAATTTTAGTCTCATCTGACCTTCTTCCATATGTTTGGGGAGTCTCCCACATGACTTTTGGCGAACACCAAACGTGTTTGCTTATTTTCTTCTTTAAATAATGGCTTTTTTCTGGCCACTCTTCCGTAAATCCCAGCTCTGTGGAGTGTACGGCTTAAAGTGGTCCTATGGACAGATACTCCAATCTCTGCTGTGGAGCTTTGCAGCTCCATCAGGGTTATCTTTGGTCTCTTTGTTGCCTCTCTGGTTAATGCCCTCCTTGCCTGGTCCGTGAGTTTTGGTGGGTGGCCCTCTTTTGGCAGGTTTGTTGTGATGCCATATTCTTTAATTTTTTTTATAATGGATTTAATGGTGCTCTGTGGGATGTTCAAAGTTTCTGATATTTTTTTATAAACCAACCCTGATCTGTACTTCTCCACAACTTTGTCCCTGACCTGTTTGGAGAGCTCCTTGGTCTTTATGGTGCCGCTTGCTTGGTGGTGCCCCTTGCTTAGTGGTGTTGCAAACTCTGGGGCCTTTCAGAACAGGTGTGTATACACTGAGATCATGTGACAGATCATGTGACACTTAGATTGCACACAGGTGGACTTTATTTAACTAATTATGTGACTTCTGAATGCAAATGTTCCAGGTAGCCATTTAGTTAGCTGTTCAGGAGTCTTATGGCTTGGAGGAAGAAGCTGTTACGAAGCCTTTTGGACCTAGACTTGGCACTCCGGTACCGCTTGCTGGGCGGTAGCAGAGAGAACAGTCCATGACTAGGGTGGCTGGAGTCTTTGGCAATTTGTAGGGCCTTCCTCTGACACCGCCAGGTATAGAGGTCCTGGATGGCAGGAAACTTGGCTCCAGTGATGTAACGGGCCATACGCACTACCCTCTGTAATGCCTTGCGGTCGGAGGCCGAGAAGTTGCCATAACAGGCGGTGATGCAACCTGTCAGGAAGCTCTCGATGGTGCAGCTGTATAACTTTTTGAGTGTCTGAGGACCCATGCCAAATCTTTTCAGTCTCCTGAGGGGGAATAGGCATTGTCACACCCTCTTCACAACTGTTGGTGTGTTTGGACCATGACAGTTCGTTGGTGATCTGGACACGAAGGAACTTCAAGCTCTCAACCTATATGGTTACACCATCAACTATGGTATCTGACATAAAAATTATTGACTGCCTGCTGTTCTGTATCCTTTTGGACTATGATCTGGTTACTGACCTCTGCCTGCCCTTAACCTGTCGTTTGCCTGCCCCCTGTTTTTGTAATACACTTTTGTTACTTTGACACTGTCTGCATCTGGGTCTTCTCCTGAAACGTGATAGGGGTCCTTTGTCTGGTGACCCTTTTAACCTGTCAGATGATTAGGTTGTAGGTCAAACAAACACTTCCTGCCCTTTTGCGAGACAAGGTCTGCATCTCAAATGGAACCCTTTTTCCCTATTTAGTGCAATTCTTTTGACCCGGGCCCATAGAACTTGGGTCAAAAGTAGTGCACAATGTAGTGAATAGGGTGACATTTGGGACACAACCGGGACATTCCTCAAGAGCAGCACAGCTATAAGGGTCTCTGGGGGATCATTTCATTATTTAGTTAACCCCATTTTCACATTAGGGAAATAATGGTTCTTCCAACTTCTGTAGCTGATCTAACAGCCAGATGCAGTGAATGAACTGCTGCAACTAATGACCTATTATCTTTTTTTACTGACTTGTCGTTTTATCATTTTTATATATGATTCTGCACTGTTGAGTAAAGAGCTTGCAAGTAAGCATTTCACTGTACCGTTCACACCCGCTCTATCCTGTGCACATAACGAATCAACTTTGATTTAATTTGATTTGACTTGTTCAGAAGGAAATGCATGACAATAATGAGGAAATTAAAACTGTGGAAACAGCTCAGGGAATAAATGTTTTCTTCCACCCAAAACATGGACACATACATTTTGCTGTTGGATGTTAATAGATAGTCATGTAAAGTTCTGTGAATAGTGGTTTCAATGTTTTTAAATGTCCTTATTCCATGACCAGAGACAGTCTTCGCTGCAAAATAACCCGAAGAAAATGATGTTGTTTCATCAACACAGATCCCGCAGCAGGTGTTTGTGTTTGTGTTTGTGTGCATGTATGAGGTCATCACAGCTAAAACTTTTGTCATGCTCTTTTCCCACTTTATAAGCAAGTAGTGTGGCGGTCATGTAAGACCTGTCATTGGACCTATCACGTGCCTGGTTACATATGAATGTGTTTCTCTCTCTCTTTTTTGTTTTGTTGTGGAATAAGTGCAACAAAGTTTTTAATTGAATTAAATGTTTTTCTGGAGGCCTGGTCCACTTCAGTTGTCACTGAATGCAAAGCTATTTCAGTCAGCTCTATTCTTGTTCAATCTTAGTTATTGCTTTAATTTGGCAAACGGCCATAAGCAGATGATCATATTGTTCCTCAATTCGACACTTGAGCTTTACAGTATTTGTCGTGACACTTGAATAAATATGTATTGAGTGAAAGGCCAAAATTGTGTAATAGGTCACTTGAAACCAAACCATACTGCTTGTCTGGGTTTCAAGAATATGTTCCCACATTCACCGAGATCGCATTCACGGTATACGCTGATGCCGGCTCCATCAAAAATGATGTTAAGACTACATCAGAGTAGAAAACATCTCAAGGCAGGTAACCTAGGAGCAGTGGTTCTCAAACCATTCCAACTGGTAATTACTAGTGGGAAACTCCTCTATCATCCCTGAGCTCCGACTTCACCCACATGCTGACCTCTGACCTCACCTACTAAGGAAATAACCTCGATAACAGCATTTTCGGCAGTTAAATGCAACAACAAAACATGACTTATTAATGACTGAACACTTTAATTTGCTTACAAGCATGATAGCTGCACTTTTATTTTATGGTTGATTCAGCTTGTTGGCCATTAGCCAATCGCCGTTTCTCAATGAGTTCAAAGCACGAGAATGCATCCAATTGGTATTTACAACTTCACAACTGGTAATTACTACCTTCCCACTTGGTTATGAATGCAGCATAATATTCAAGCCCTTGACTAAGTAAATCAAGTGAGCTACTTCAGGGTTTGAGAATCACTAACCTAGAGGTTATGAGAGGTGAGCAAGGAGGTGGATGGTCGCTGATTCAAATCCCAAGTCTAGGAGGATAAAATCTGGTAAGGAGTAAGCTTGCAACAGCTGGAAACAATTTCAAATCAAATCAAAGTTTATTGGTCGCGTACACAGATTAGCAGATGTTATTGCAGGTGCAGCGAAATGCTTACTGTATGTTTCCTAAAGTTCAGTAATATCTGTTTTGCTAGCACAGACTGGAATATGTTCTGGGATTCATCCGATGGCATTGAGGAGTATACCACATCAGTCACCGGCTTCATCAATAAGTGCATCAATGACTTCGTCCCCACAGTGACCGTACGTACATACCCCAACCAGAAGCCATGGATTACAGGCAACATCCGCACTGAGGTAAAGGGTAGAGCTGCAGCGTTCAAGGAGCGGGACTCAAATCCAGACGCTTATAAGAAATCTCGCTATGCCCTCCGATGAACCATCAAACAGGCAAAGTGTCAATATAGGACTAAGAGTGATTCGTACTACACTGGCTCCGACACTCGTCGGATGTGGTAGGGCTTGCAAAATATTACGGACCACAAAGGGAAGCCCAGCTGCGAGCTGCCCAGTGACACAAGCCTACCAGATGAGCTAAATGACTTCTATGTGCGCTTCGAGGCAAGCAACATTGAAGCATGCATGAGACCACCAGCTGTTCTGGACAACTGTGTGATCACACTCTCCGTAGCCGATGTGACCAAGACTTTTAAACAAGTCAACATTCAGAAGGCCGCAGGGCCAGACGGATTACCAGGACATGTACTCAGAGCATGCGCTGACCAACTGGCCAAGTATGTGCTGACCAAGTGTCTTCACTGACATTATCAACCTATCCCTGACCAAGTCTGTAATACCTACATGTTTCAAGCATACCATAGTCCCTGTGCCCAAGAACACCAAGGTAACCTGCCTAAATGACTACAGACCCTTGGCACACATATGTAGCCATGAAGTTCTTTGAAAGGCTGTTGATGGCTCACATCAACACCATCATCCCAGAAAATCTAGACCCACTCCAATTCGCATACCACCCCAACAGATCCACAGATGATGCAATCTCTATTGCGCTTCACACTGCCCTTTCCCACCTGGACAAAAGGAACATCTACGTGAGAATGCTGTTCATTGGCTACAGCTCAGCGTTCAACACCATAGTGCCCTCAAAGCTCATCACTAAGCTAAGGACTAAACACCTCCCTCTGCAACTGGATCCTGGACTTCCTGACGGGCCCCCAACTATGAAACAACTCATATGGCATCATGTAGTAACCAGAAAAGTGTTAAACAAATATATTTGAGATTCTTCAAAGTAGCCACCCTTTGCCTTGATGACAGCTTTGGACACTCTGGGCATTCTCTCAACCAGCTTCATGAGGAATGCTTTTCCAACAGTCTTGAAGGAGTTCCCACATATGTTGAGCACTTGTTGGCTGCTTTTCCTTCACTCTGCGGTCCAACTCATCCCAAACCATCTCAGTTGGGTTGAGATCGGGTGACTTTGGAGGCCAGGTCATCTGATGCAGCACTCCATCACTCTCCTTCTTGGTCAAATAGCCCTTACACAGCCTGGAGGTGTGTTTTGGGTCATTGTCCTGTTGAAAAACAAATGACAGTCCCACTAAGCCCAAACCAGAAGGGATGGCATATCCCTGCAGAATGCTGTTTTAGCAATGTTGGTTAAGTGTGCCTTTAATTCTAAATAAATCACTGACAGTGTCGCCAGAAAGCACCCCCACATCATCACACCTCCTCCTCCATGCTTCACGGTGGGAACCAAACATGCGGAGATCATCCGTTCACCTACTCTGCGTCGCAAAAAGACACAGCGGTTGGAACCAAAAATCTCAAATGTGGACTCATCAGACCAAAGGATAGATTTCCACAGGGTCTAATGTCCATTGCTCGTGTTTTTTGGCCCAAGCAAGTCTCTTCTTCTTATTGGTGTCCTTTAGTAGTGTTTTCTTTGCAGCAATTCAACCATGAAGGCCTGATTCACCCAGTCTCCGTGAACAGTTGATGTTGAGATGTGTCTGTTACTTGAAGTCTGTGAAGCATTTATTTGGCCTGCAATCTGAGGTGCAGTTAACTCTTATGAACTTATCCTCTGCAGCAGAGGTAACTCTGGATCTTCCTTTCCTGTGGCGGTCCTCATGAGAGCCAGTTTCATCATAACGCTTGATGGTTTTTGCGACTCTTGACATTTTCCTGATTGACTGACCTTAATGTCTTAAAATGATGGACTGTCGTTTCTCTTTGCTTATTTGAGCTGTTCTTGCCATAATATGGACTTGGTCTTTTACCAAATAGGGCTATCTACTGTATACCCCCCAACCTTGTCACAACACAATTGATTGCCTCAAACGCATTAAGAAGGAAATAAATTCCACAAATGAACTACTACTTTGAAGAATTTCAAATAGAAAATATATATTGATTTGTTTAACACTTTTTGGTTACTACATGACTCCATATGGGTTATTTCATAGTTTTGATGTAGAAAATAGTAAAAATAAAGAAAAACCCTGGAATTAGTATATATAGTGTCTATATTCCCAGTCATGTGAAATCCATAGATCAGGGCCTAATTTATTTATTTCAATTGACTGATTTCCTTATATGAACTGCAACTCCGTAAAATCTTTGAAATTGTTGCATGTTGCGTTTATATATATTGTTCAGTGTTTACAGTCCATTTAGAAAGTATTCAGACCTCTTCACTTTTTCCACATTTTGTAACGTCCAATCTACACACAATACCCCATAATGACAAAGCGAAAACAGGTTTTCGGAAATTTTTGCAAATGTATTAAAAATAAATAACAGAAATACCTTATTTACATATGTATTCAGACCGTTTGCTATGAGACTCGAAATTGATTTTTCTACAACTTGATTGGAGTCCACCTGTGGTAAATTCAATTGATTGGACATGATTTGGAAAGGCACACACCTGTCTATATAAGGTCCCACAGTTGACAGTGCATGTCAGAGCAAAAACCAAGCCATGAGGTCGAAGGAATTGTCCGTAGAGCTCCGAGACAGGATTGTGTCGATACACAGATCTGGGGAAGGGTACCAAGAAATGTATGTGGCATTGAAGGTCCCCAAAAACACAGTCGCCTCCATCATTCTTAAATGGAAGAGCTCTTCCTAGAGCTGGCCGCCCAGCCAAACTGAGCAATCGGGGAAGAAGGGCCTTGGCAAACTTCAAGCGGTCTGTCATGTGCCTTTTACTGAGGAGTGGCCTCCGTCTTGCCACTCTACCATAAAGGCCTGATTGGTGGAGTGCTGCAGAGATGGTTGTCCTTCTGGAAGGTTCTCTCATTTCCAGAGAGGAACTCTGGAGGTCTATCAGAGTGACCATCGGGTTCTTGGTCACCTCCCTTACCAAGGCCCTTCTTCCCCGATTGCTCAGTTTGTTCCAAACTTCTTCCATTTAAGAATGACTGAGGCCACTGTGTTAATTTAAACCAACTTAGAATAAAGCTGTAACGTAACACAATGTGGAAAAATTCAAGGTGTCTGAATACTTTCCAAATGCACTGTATATGGGCCAACAGTCTCTAAGGTGCAGGGCAGAGTACCGGCCGATAGACGTCTAGTGTCAGTCTCTAAGGTACAAGGCAGAGTACTGGGCGATGGCCGGCTAGTGATGGCTGTTCAACAGTCGGATGGCTTGGACATAGTTGTTTTTGATTAACCTGTACTGTCTCCTCCTTCTAGATGGTAGTGGGTGAAAAGGCTGTGGCTCATGTGTCTGAGGCCCTTGATGATCATCTTGGACTTCCTATAACACCGCTGTGTTGAGGAGCAGGGTGACGAAGGGGTTGTTGCCTTCCCTCACCACCTGGGGACAATCCGTCAGGAAGGGGTTCAGTCCCAGGGCCTTGAGCTTAGTGACGAGCTTGGGGGGGCACTATGGTGTTTAAAGCTGAACTGTATTCAATGAACAGCATTCTCACATAGGTATTCCTCTTGTCCAGGTGGGATTTCACTTATTATCAGGGTTTGGCATCTTCAGGTTTTCATGAAATATGACACCACATTTCCTTGTGTTGTGGAATATATCAGCAGACTAAGCTGTGGGATGTGTGTGTGAACTTGTCGTGTGTGTGGACTACCTCTCTATTGATATCACATACATTATCAAGCATTTCACACATGTTATCCAGATACTGACTGTTAGCATGTGGTGGTCTATAGCAGCTTCCCACCAGAATGGGCTTTAGGTGAGGCAGATTAACCTGTAGAGATATTACTTCAACAGTATTTAACATGAGATCCTCTTTATGCTTTACAGGAATGTGGTTCTGAATATAAACAGCAACACCTCCACCATTGGCATTTCTATATTTTCTGTAAATGTTATAACCTTGTATTGCTACCACTGTATCCTCAAAGGTATTATCTAAGTGAGTTTAAGATAGTCAGAATATGAATGTCATCTGTTACTAGCAAGTTATTGATTTAATGAACCTTGTTTCTTAAGCTACATATGTTAACGTGGGCTATTTTGAGCACTTTTCTTCTGTGATGCTTACTTGTTTTTATTGCTTTACTGGGAAGCTTAGCAGCAGTAGATATGGTCATGTTCTTTATGTTAGTGCAGGGTGAGCTGCACACAGTGGCCTTCCTCCTCGGGCACACCGGCTTAGTGCTAACAGTATAAATCTGGTTCTTAGGCACTTGATCGCTGCACATAACAGCTGCAGGATCAGCAGAGGCACCTAGGGCAGCTAGAGGGACACAAAACAGGTTACCCACATTGTGTCTACCGACGCCCCTGATGTAATGTACATTTGCTGAAGCATTATGACAACTCTGCGTCACAATGGTAGGGATTAGCTGAGCTGGGCTTGGGTCATTGATAAGTCATTGTCACAATGCAGCCTTATAATGCTGTGAAAGGATCCAGGAACCCAAATTATTTGGGTGTACTTGTCGCGCGCGCGTGTGTGGACTTGTCGTGCGTGTGTGTGTGGACTTGTCGTGCACGTGTGTGTGGACTTGTCGTGCGTGTGTGGACTTGTGCGCGTCAAGTTAGTCGTGACAGAATGCTATCTATAGGTAATGGCATCTACAGTCTACATGTCTTGTCAGAACCTAAATGGAACTCAAATGCTTTAGATCTATTTCATAATTATGAGGAAAGGAATGCCTCCTTTATGACTGTATAGTTAAAACCTACACATCAAGGGCCAGTTTCCCAGACACAGATGATCCTAGTCAGGGATTACAGTGGTTCCCTGTAGCTCAGTTGGTAGAGCATGGCACTTGGAACGCCAGGGTTGTGGGTTCGTTTCCCACGGGGGGCCAGTATGAAAATGTATGCACTCACTAACTCTAAGTCGCTCTGGATAAGAGCGTCTGCTAAATGACTAAAATATGATCGATGATAAGCCTCTCAAAGCACTTTTTGATGACAGAAGTGAGTACTACTGAGCGATAGTAATTTAGTTCAGTTACCTTCGCTTGCTTGGGTACCAGAACAATGGTGGACATCTTGAAGTAAGTGTGGACGACAGACTGGGATTGGGATAGATTGAATATGTCTGTAAACACTCCAGCCAGCTGGTCTGCACATGCTCTGAGGACGCACCGGACGGCAGCCTTGCAGCCCTGCGAGGGTTAACACGCTTGAAAGTCGGTGGCTCTGTATTATTCTTCTCAGAGCGGGTGAAGAAGGTGTTAAGTTTATCTGGGAGTGAGGCGTACGTCCTCTCTGAGGCCGCAATTGTTAGAACTTCGGAAGCGCGTTCCTCAGATTTCCTTTGTTAAAGTCCCCAGCGATGACAATTGCGGCTTCAGGAAATGTGGTTTTCAGTCTGTTCAAAGTCCCATAAAGTTCCTTAAGTGCCAACTTGTTGTCAGCTTGAGGGGGAATATACATGGATGTAACAATCACAGCCAAAAATGATCTCGGAAGATAATGGGGTCTGCATTTGATGGTGAGGTATTCCAGATCGGGAGACCAAAAGGACTTGAGTTCCTATATGTTGTGACAACCACACCATGAGTTATTAATCATGAAACATACCCCTCCACCTTTAGTGGTCCCTGAGTTCTTTCTTCCCGGTGGGTTGGATGGATGGAGACAAAATCAAGGAAGAGAGCCACGTTTCCCTAAAACAGATTATGCTGCAGTCCCTTATGTCTCTCTGAAAGGAGATCCTCGCCCTGAGCTCATCTACCTTATTGTCCAGAGATTGTACATTAGAAAGTAATATACTTGGAGGCGGTGGGTGGTTTTCCCTCCTTCTGACCTCACTAGGACTCTGGCTCTCCTTCCTCTCCTCAGGCGACATTGTTTTGGTAGAATGCCTGGGATGAATGGGCTGCTTCGTCCAAACAAAGGGTCTGATCCAAGGAAGTTGAATTTGTGGTGAGTGATTGCCGATCTAATGTTCAGGAGTTCTTGTCGGTTGTAGGAAATGATACCAGAAACCTACTGAGCAAATAAAGTAAGACACGACATGACAAAATAAACAAAGCTGCAAAGTTGGATAGGAGATAGAAACAGGGCGACCGTGTCTGTCGGCGCCATATTGTATTCAATCTCCTAGATTTATGCTGTTTTACCGTAGAGCAAGGCACTAAACTGCTTCAGGGGCGCTGCACGGTGAAATGTGGTAAGGTATGCGGTAAAATTTCAATTCAGATACGACAATAACTTCACTGAAAAATAAGTGTTCAAATGTGAAGAAGTGTATGACTAAATACTTGGCCAATGAATTGTTAACAATGCTAGGGTATGGTATGTCTTTTGTGGAGTGATAATGGTGTTCCAAGAAATTATGATTTAAACATAGCATGTAAAGAATGTGTTAGGTAACCTCTGAATGAAGTGAAAGCAAACGTAGTTACTCAGAAAATGTATTTTAGATAACCCTCCCAATGCACTAACCTTGAGACTGATAAGATCATTAGAAAGAGCAACAAAACAGGAGCTTGTGTCAGTAGGTAGAAACAATTATTTGAAGATCAAATAGAGGGGGGTCAGTGGGCTTCCTAATCATATTGGGTCATTCCTAATCATTATTGGGTCAAGATATCAAAAGTATTCGGTGAGAGAGAGTTCACAATTTGATTTTATAGGACATTTAAAAGGACAACGTTTAATTAAGCATTAGGCCCCGAGGGGGTGTTTGGCTAATATACCATAGGTAAGGGCTGTTCTTACGCATGACACAAAGTGGAGTGCCTGGATACAGCCCTTAGCCGTGGTACTGTATATTGGCCATATACCACAAACCCCAGAGGTGCCTAATTGCTTTTATAAACCCGTTACCAACATATATATGTAAATACTGTATAAAAAAATATAATTATGTTTCCATAGTTGCTATGCAAACAAAGAATGGTTGCTATGCAGGCTGGCTAATATTCTTCTACTTTGCTAGCTAGCCATCTACAGCTAACAAAATCATTATGCTAGGGGCAAGGCCCCAACATTTCTTGATACTCCTACCCGAGGTATAACAGAACACAACCATGTTTTTTGGTCACACTCTCTGTTGATAAGCAACTGCTTGCTACGGTTAGCCTTAGATTTAGAATAAGGATTTAGTTTAGGGCAATGGTTTATTTGAGGAATTATGGTTAGAAGATAGTTGAAATGTTACTGATAGTCTGTAGAGCATCTACATTTTAGTCATTTAGCAGACACTCTTATCCAGAGCGACTTACAGGTGCAATTATGGTTAAGTACCTTGCTCAAGGGCACATCGACAGATTTTTCACCTAGTCGGCTTGGGGATTAGAACCAGCGACCTTTCAGTTACTGGCACAACGCTCTTAACCACTAAGCTACCTGCTGCTCTTACAGATGGACTATCCAAATAAAGTGTTACCAAATATTTTAATGCTAACGTGGTTAAAATGATAGATAGTGGCACACCCACCAAACTCAAAAAGTGCAGAATAATGCCTGGCTGGAGGGGGAATGGGCCACATAAGCTTATGTAACCCAATATTGCAAGCTCAGATATTACAAAAATGTGTAATACAAGTGGTCAGTTAACTCCAAAAAATGCTGGGTTAAAAACAACCCAATTTGGGTAAATATTGGACAGAACATGTGTGGTTATTTTGACCAAGCCCGTTGGGTCACAAGCAACCCATTGCTTTCATTAAGTTGCTGTGTTATTGAACTATGATCCACCGGGTCAGATCAGAATACTGGAGGCATGGCTTAGTAGGGGAGTGGCTTTCAGATAGTTATTTTTGGTCCCCCGTGAGCGTTCCGGTGAATCATTCCGGTTAATCTGTTCTGTTGTATTGAGGTTGAACTCTGACACTTTTTTAGTTTTACAAGGCTTACACAAGAGTATGAGTTCCTTAAGTGCCTATGCATATCCCATGTTGGGATAGTTACCACATTTTGTTGTATGTTAATAACTTTACAATAAAATGTGCAAAAATGTTGAAGGAACATTTAGATTTGCAGTGTACAAGCTTAACATGAATGACATTTACTCTCACGGGTGGCCAGAAATAACTATCAGAAAGCCACGCTCCCAATAGGCCATGCCTTTGGATTACCCAAACATGGGTTATTTTAAACATCAGTTGTCTTTTTATTCACTTTCATGCTGGGTTGACCCAGCAGATGGGTCTTTATTGTAATAGATATGTTATTACCAGGAGGTGTGGTCTATTGGGGGCGTGGCTTTCAGATAGGTATTTTTGGCCATGCGTGAGAGTAAATGTAATTCCTGTTCATCATGTTATGTTTGTACACTGCAAATTTTAATTACCCTTCAATATTTTTGCACATTACATATTTTGGTCCAGCTTTAAATGACGTTCAGCTTATAAAGGCTTCATAAAGCCTTCATAATGTCTTCATAAACACTACATAAATGTGTTACAAAGCATTTATAACCGTATGTCATGCTTTATAAAGGGTTTATAAATGTGGCATAACTGTGTGACATAATAACCAATGTCAAATGTGACATAACCCACCATGTCGAATATAATATAAACATGTGCCTTATAAAGGGTGACATACTGAAGGATAGCATACGCTTTAAACTGATTTCATGTTAGTCACAATACACCTAATCTCGTTCCCAGACACATCTGCTCAAATGTGCAGAAGGTCTGGTGGACCAACGCATTTAACTTGGCCTTCATTATTTAGGGTTAGATTTAAAATAAAATGTTGAGAAGAAAAATTGTGGAAATGGGAAGGGTTAAGCAATAATTATGACTTTTTGACTGTGTTAATTAGTGATGAATACAAACACTTTATTCAGTAAAGTCACTACTATAGAATTCTATGGCCACTCCCACTAAGGCCAACTCTGAATGGTTGATATCCCAGGTTTATATTGTATGTGCCGTGTGCACAATAACCTGGGGACAACGTTACACCAAGAAACACTTACCTTGATGAAAGCCCCCAACATAAGTTAATTGAAATTGACTTTCTTCTGGAACCAAGTTACATGTTCTTCAATAAACAAACACACACAACAACAATATAACAAACCATACCGTGCGGTGCTGGGCCCAGTCAGGTCTTTGACGCATTCACCCACTCCCCTGCTGAAAGATCAGCCACAAAATGTTGGCACCATTGTAAACAGAAGAGGAATGGGAACAGAAGAGGAATACCTGGTGCGGTAGTCTCAGGTTGGACTAATCCAAATCATCTTTGTTCTGACACATAAACACAAACGCAAGCTTTGCAGGTGTTAATAACCTATTTATTGACACTTTATGTAGTGTCCTGCAATACTTAGTTTGAAGTGAGACACCTTCGGTCATTCATAACACATCCTTAAAGACTCTATACTGCATGATGCTGTACTTATATATAAAGTCAGACACCTTTGGTTATTCATAACACATACATAAATGCCTTATATCATATGACACTGTACTTACTATAAAGTCAAATACCTTTGGTCATTCATAACACATACACAATGGCTTAATGATGTAAACACAAATGTATTAACACTTAGGGAATTATCACTAACAGCTAAAACCAATAAACATTAAAGACATGTTTAAACCATACGTTTCCTCTTATTTGTACATTTGTAAAACAATACAAACACATGAAGTTTTAAAAAGTCCAGCAATGCAATTACATGGAACATTACACAGGGCTGTGAATAGTGTAGATTGTCCCTGAGCTGGCAGAGGAATGGTTCTTGCCTCTCTGCCTGCTGTAGGTACTGCATGTTGGTTCCAACATTTAAAGTAACATCAAAGAAAGTTAGCAAATGTTAGCAAATGCCTTTGTCTCAACATCTGGATAAAGGCAGTTCTGTGCTGCGCCAGAAATGGGAAGATGGGAAACTGCATTCGATTCATATTACTATATTCCTCTTTCATTTACAAATCTCATGATGTGACTATGAGACGTGGCTGTATCTAGGGGGATTTGTATTTAGCTGAGCCTGCTAGCTAGTTAAATTTAGGCTAGCAATTGCTGTGAAATTATTTGAAATAACGATTGAGGTAGCTACAGTATGTAGTCTAGCTCAACACTTAACTACAACAAACAACTACAAACAAATTTAAATGACAATAAATGAAGTTTAACTTCCTTATTTTTCGCTGTCCAGTACAAGTGGTGCATTTGATTTGCGAACTCATCACATGATCAGCGTCTCGTCAGCAACACTAAAAAAGTACTTCCGTGTCACAGATTTTTCTAAATAAAATCTCACAGGTAATAGTAGAAAAGTGTCAATAACCATTTATACATGATATATGAAGAACAATTGTCTAAACATTAACAATGATTCATATTTGTTCATATTTAAGTGGCATTTGCATTAAATGTGGGTTTTAAAACATTCCAAGAAAAAACTATGCGAATCACTGTACATGGAATACATATTGGCTATTCTGGGTGCCGCAGTAAAAGTATTGTAGAGAATACTCAGTAGGGTCAGCAGAATGTACGTATATATGGTGTCATTTCATGGGACTCTGAATAATATTGAGTGTTGCTGGCCTTTTACTCCACCCATTCCATTGGCGGCCGAATCACATCACATGTGCACTTACTGCACTACAGAAAACCCGCTGACCAAACAACAGTGCAGGGCATGCTCATTGAATTAAAGGGTAACTACACTAAAAAATATAAGTTTCTTAGATTTTTCCCAGACATCAAAAGTCATCCCCTGGTGTGGTTTAAGCATTGTTGTGAACACAGAAATTCACATTTTGTTGTTTTTCTATTAAAACATTGTGGAAAAAATCAGAAATCTGGAAAAACTAAATCAAGAAAATTGAATTTTGAAAAATAAAAAAACATTTGAAAAAGATCACCAATGTTTTGTGCTGTGCATGACTGCACTTTAGAGTGTGTGTCATCCTGCAGCACAGCATTCTGGGGGAAGTTAAGGTCAGGTCCAATATTGACAATGCACCCAAGAGAGAAAGAGGTTGGGTCCTAGAAATGTTTTAGTGAAATATAATATATATAATTTTGCAGATGCTTTTATCCAAAGCGATTTACAGTCATGTGTGAATACACTTTTACGTATGGGTGATCCCGGCAATCGAACCCAATATACTGCTCTACCAAGATGAATGACAGGGTTATACATGCTTTGTGATGTGGTCTGACTTCCTGGTCTTGGTCAGGACCCTGGCAGCACTGTTCTGGATTAGGTGGAGCCTCTGTAGTGATTTGGCTGGGATGCTCCCGAACAGTGAATTGCCCTACAATGTGGGTTCCTCAAGGATTCTTTGGGAAGGCTGATGGTTCTATATGGAACCATAATGATTCAAATAACCCTTTGAGCTCTTCAATGGTTCTTTACACAAAAGGGTTCTTTGCTCTTTTAGTAATAATTAAAATGTAGGAGGCGGCTCATTGTAATATTTTGGGGAGTGGTTTGCGCACAGCTCTTTTTGTGCAACCGTGAGTGTGTTTCATTCCAGTTTATCTAATGTGTTGTGTAATGCATTATAAAATATATATGTATTGAACCATAGATTCTGATTGGTAAGACCAACGTTGAACAGTCCTTACCATGGGTGCTTCCTGTTTAAGTTTCTGCCTATAGGTGGGGAGGAGTAAAATAGAGGCGTGATCTGATTTGCCGAAGGGAGGGCGGGGGAGGGCCTTGTAGTCGTCCCGGAAGGGAGAGTAGCAATGATCAAGAGTTTGTGATGCGCATGTAGCAAAGGAGATATGTTGATATAATTTCGGTAGCGTTTTCCTCAGATTTCCTTTATTAAAGTCCCCAGCTACCATAAATAAAGCCTCAGGATATGCGGTTTCCAGTTTGCACACAGTCCAGTGTAGTTCCTTGTCGGCTTGGGTGGGAATATACACGGCAGTGACGATGACCGAAGAAAATTATCTCGGGAGCTAATGTAGTCGGCATTTGATGGCGAGGTATTCCAGATTGGGAGAACAAAAGGAGTTCCTGTATGTTACCACAATCACACCATTACTTGTTAATCATTAAACAAACCCCTCCAACTTTTTTTTCACAGAGAGGTCTTTCTTCCTGTTCGCGCAATGGACAGAGAACCCCACTGGCTGAATGGATGGGGACAACATATCCAGAGAGCTGCCTCGGGAGGTTCAAACAAAGGATCCAGGTCAGGGAAGTGGAAGTCACCGCCGATCTAATCTCCAAGTTTTTTCGGCTGTAGGTAATAATACAAGAAACGTTGTCAGCAAATAATGTAAGAAATAAAACACAAAAGAAATACTGCAAAGTTGGCTAGGACCATGAAACAGTGTGAATGTGTCTGTCGGCGCCATCTTGTACTTGTGCAGCAGTGTGACATAATAATCGTAAAAGACTGAATCCGGCGTACAGTGTGGGAAGGCCTTTAAGTGTCTAGTGAGGATTTCAAGCTAGGTTCTGTTTCATTTAAACGTGTTGGTATATGCAGGTGGCAGAGAACAAGGATGTAGGCATACATTAAGCTCAGGTGAGGGCACACACTTGAAGGTGCCTGGAGGTGTAGGGGAATGTCAAGCGGTAGCTAGAGGAGATGGAGTATTCTTCCTTCTGCTCTCTTTCCTACCCCCACAGACATCACACAAGTACAGATTTTAGAAAGAGCATTCACCTGAAACAATTTTAGGAGTTAATTACCTTGCTCAAGGGTAACACAGCAGGATATCTGTAACCAGCTGCCTTTTGGAATATTTGTATTCTTTACAGGCTTCCTTCTTTTCACTCTGTCATTTAGGTTCGTATTGTGGAGTAACTACAATGTTGTTGATCGATCCTCAGTTTTCTCCTATTACAGCCATTAAACTGGAATTGTTTTAAAGTTACCGTTGGACCATTGGTAAAATCCCAGAGCGGTTTCCTTCCTCTCCGGCAACTGAGTTAGGAAGGACACCTGTATCTTTGTAGTGACTGGGTGTATTGATACAACATCCAAAGTGTAATGAATAACTTAACCATGCTCAAAGGGATATTCAATGTCTGCTTCTTTTTTACAAATCTACTAAAAGGTGCCCTTGTTTTGCGAGGCATTGGAAAACCTCCCTGGTTGTTGTGGTTGAATCTGAGTTTGAAATGCACTGCGCGACTGAGGGACCTTACAGATAATTGTATGTGTGGGGTAGTCATTCAAAAATCATGTTAAACACTATTATTGCACACAGAGTGAGTCCATGCAACTTATTATTTACATTTGACATTTTAGTCATTTAGCAGACGCTCTTATCCAGAGCGACTTACAGTTAGTGAGTGCATACATAGTTTTTTTTCCATACTAATATGTGAGTTGTTAAACAAATGTTTACTCCTGAACTTATATAGGCTTACCATAACAAATGGGTTGAACACTTATTGACTCAAGACATTCCAGCTTCAAATTTTTTATTAATTTGTAAAAATGTCTAAAAACATAATTCCACTTTTACATTATGGGGTATTGTGTGTAAGCCAATGACACAAAATCTCAATTTAATCAATTTTAAATTCAGGCTATAAAACAACAAAATGTGGAAAAAGTAAAGGGGTGTGAATACTTTCTGAAGGCACTGTAAATTATGGACATTATGGTTTTACCATTTTATTATACCTGATAGTCTATCAAAACTATTGCTGACTGTCTACGATCTATGCTGCCTGTTTTTGCTAAATGTTGCCATGTGTTTCTGTCCCGCTGTGTTGTGATATCTGTTCCCCTTGTGCTGTAACCGTTCTGTGTTGACTTTTGTGTTTGTCATATGTGTTGTGATATCTTATCCTGTTTGTTTTGTTATTGTTTTATTTATTGCAACGCACTTCCTCATTTGCATTTGCATGAAGAAATGTTCTAATATCAGTGTTCCTCAAAAAATTTGAAGATTAAAGCTCTCCTGAGTGACGGTGGGACAGTTTGACGCGTCCCGCGACGGCACATCTAACTTGGTGCTGTCGCTTTGAAGACAAAAACTCCTCTTTGATGGATATAATGTTTTTTTCCCTGTTTTATTTTTATCTTTCTTTACACTTTCTTTTTTTCTAACAGTCCAAGTCTAATCACTCATGCAACATAACAAAGAGAACAAACAGAGCGATTGAAAAGGATAAAAAATAAGCCAGTTACAGACCTAAAAATATCTTTGTGTCTGGCAGAGCGCTGAGGGAAAACTGAGAGGCCTTATGTTGCGGGCTAGCATTGTGGTTAGCATTCAGAGGCTTAGTTTTGCCTGTGCCCATGGGCTATATTAGAGGAAAACTATGAAAAGAAAGGCTATAGTTGTGGAGGTGGGGGCTATATAGCTAAACCAGCAAAGCCGTCTGATCTCGCAAGTTTACGTATATGTTCACTGTGTAGCGTCGACAACTCGAGTTATCCTCCCCAATGTTAAAGATATTTTCACATGACCCTTCCCTTGTACTGTAATTTTTCTTTCTCATCTAATAGCAGAACCAAATGATCTGGACTGCAGTTGAGATTACATTAAAAGTACATGGTGCAAGTGATCAATGCTATTTGAGATTGTGCACAGATTATTATAGCAATTGTGAAGATCTCTACAGACCTGCGACCTTTAAATGCTATCATGAACTTGCACGCTTTCTATGATTACATAAGAAGACATTTATAGTTACAGTAGGCTAACCTCAAAATGTGGCCATGGATGGCCTAGCTCATTTTAAGGTTGAATAAATACTGTTACATTAGTTTGTAAAATAGCCTTAACTTTAAACTATTTACTCTATTACAAAAGTAATGTTGAATTGTGTTTGGTTCTTAATGCAACCACATGTCAACATTTAAAGGATGTCTAATGCTTGGATAGTTTAATCTAAGCAACTGGCTTAGTCCTATTCTTTAACTTTTATTTTTGGTTTAGTTGGAGACGTGAATCCAACATATCATTTGTTAATTTGTCGACAAGTCAATATGGCATTTGCTGTATTGAAAAAGTGATATTGAATTGTGTTTGGTTGTCAACGCAACCAAATCTCAACATTTGAAGGAGAATATAGAATATATATTTTGTGCCACTGACTTATTCTAGCTTTAATTCCAGTTTGTCTACAAATTAATAATTGATATGTTGGATTCACTTCTCCATCTCAACCAAGAATCCAAGTTAAAGAATAGGACTAAATGAAATTAAACTTTGTTTAAAGTGTATTTAAAGTTTGATTTGATCCATTTTTTTTACTTACATTTTTGGTTGAGATGGTGTCATCAACATGTCTCGCCGTCCTTGCTGTGTGTGTGGCTTCTCCATAGTAGGACTCAGATGAAGTTTGAGCTCAGCCACTGCAGTTCATGGACACCGTAGTAGGTGTAGCTAGCTACTCCATCACTAATACCAAAATGAAGCACCCACTTGGGCGAAGCTACGGCAGTCACGTGGCCCTAGAAAGATCATCACATTTCAATAATAATTCAAGAGTATCCTTATAACGTAGTCCTCGCTACGGTTAAGTGAAAACGCCAGAGAAACCGTTGTTTGGAGGATATACAGTGCGTTCAGAAAGTATTCAGACCCGTTGACTTTTTACACATTTTGTTACGTTACAGCTATATTCTAAAATGTATTAAATGTTTTTTCCACCCTCATCAATCTACACACAATACCCCATAATGACAAAGCAAAAACGTTTTTTTTGAAATTTTTGCAAATAGATAAAAAATATATATATAATGAAATATTATGTTTACATAAGTAATCATACACTTTACTCAGTACTTTTGTGGTACCCTTCCCCAGATCTGTGCCTCGACACAATCCTGTCTCTGAGCTCTACAGACAATTCCTTCGACCTCATGGCTTGGTTTTTGCTCTGACATGCACTGTCAACTGTGGGACCTTATATAGACAGGTGTGTGCCTTTCCAAATCATGTCCAATCAATTGAATTTACCACAGGTGGACTCCAATCAAATTGTAGAAACATCTCAAGGATAATCAAGGAAACAGGATGCACCTGAGCTCAATTTAGAGTGTCATAGCAACGGGTCTGAATACTTATGTAAATAACACCCGGGTTCTAACCCTGCTGTAAACAAAGCACACGTAAATGTACATGTGAAACTTAATGTGTCTTAAAACCATGTGTCTGATTAGTGATTTTATTTCCACGTGACATTTTAAATTTTTGATTTGTTTATCGTTTTTTGTAAGGGTGGGCTAGCAATCATTGTGAGAAATCAGTCGCAGGAAGCTCCACCAGTGGAGGCTGGTGGGAGGAGTTATAGGAGGATGGGCTCATTGTAACGGCTACAACATTATGTAAATAATATGCAAATTCACCACTGAGCACCTGTGTTTGTGTACTCTATCTGAAAAGAACATCAACTTTTCTAACCTAACTTCTCGCCCCCACTTTCCTTTATTTTCTCCCCCCACTCAGTAAGTTCCTCTCTGCCTCCCCCTCTCTCTCCGTCTTTGTCTCGCTCTCCCTTTCGCTCTGTAAATCTCACACTCTCACGTGCTGTCTTTTTTTCCCACCTACCTCACATTTGTCTTTACACTGCATAAAATGGCCTGTTTCCGAGTGTGTACATGGAAGTCAAAATATCTTTAATGATAAGATGTAGAAGCTCAGTATTGAGAAGTAGAATAAAAACATAGTTTAACCTGTCTTGATTAGTTGGCTCTGGAAGGTCATGGATCTTTACACATACTAATAGCTCCTAACAATTTGTCTATTCTCTTCATATCACACCACAGTTCAGCTCAGCAGGCAATCTACTCAAAACTTTTATTTAGTAGGCCTATAACCTCGATCATACATTTGAACAACATCTAAATTAGAATGATAGACTATAAAGTTAATGTAGTCTATATTCATACAATCATCAATTAAAGATCCAATATCAAATCAAACTTCAATTAAAACTTTATTTGAAGTGCATTTAAAATAGCAAAACACTTAAAACAATAAAATGAAGAAAAAAACAAGCACAGCAATAAAATATATCAAATGTTATCAAAGAACACAAAACACAAAGGCGTCATTGATTAAAGGCCAAGTTAAAAAGGCTGGTTGATAAATGGAATTTTAACACCTTAAGCAGTTTCACAGTACAATCCAAAGTTCCATATTAAAAAAAAAATCATAATAAAACGTATAAAAAGTGTGATATACTTTTTTATGATAAACTAGTGTCCACCACTGGGCTCGAACACACAATTTTCTGATCACCAATCATCGGATAATGCCCATCAACTGCCCCCGTCCACAACGCCATAGCAAAACCTAATCCTACTTGCTGGTAATAGCACTCTTGACGCTAGTGGCCAGTTTTGAAGACATTTCCCGACGTCCTCAGGACATGCATAAACGTCCAATTTCAACGTCAATATTGAACGATATCTCTGAAAAAGCAGCCCTGCTTGAAACTGGTACTACCACAGTTACTGTCTCTGTAGTCCTTACAAACTGCACTTTATACCGGCAATATGCACAGCACTTCAAAATCCTCTGAAATTGAATAAACTGAAACAAATTCCAATGCCTTTCCCCAAACCTCAACAGGGGGCTTGAAATTATATAGATTTGGATGTTTCTGGAACCAACGAGCCATGACATGAGAAATGTGTGCATTCATGTGCTGGACCAAGAAGCACATCACAGAAAGGTAAATACCTGTCAATTTGTGGAAAAATCACCCTGATTAACTCTTTAGTATTATCCCAGTTTACCTATTTGCTTATGGTCTTGCCTACGCCTAGCGAACAGCTTTTTAAATTATATGAGAAAAAAAAGGATATGTATGTGTATGTATGTATATGTAGGTATGTATATGTGTATGTGTGTATGTATGTATGTATGTATGTATGTATGTATGTATGTATGTATGTATGTATGTATGTATGTATGTATGTATGTATGTATGTATGTATGTGTGTAAATGTGTGTATATATACATTGGGGGAAAAAAGTATTTAGTCAGCTACCAATTGTGCAAGTTCTCCCACTTAAAAAGATGAGAGAGGCCTGTAATTTTCATCATAGGTACACGTCAACTATGACAGACAAATTGAGAAAAAAAAATCCAGAAAATCACATTGTAGGATTTTTAATGAATTTATTTGCAAATTATGGTGGAAAATAAGTATTTGGTCACCTACAAACAAGCAAGATTTCTGGCTCTCACAGACCTGTAACTTCTTCTTTAAGAGGCTCCTCTGTCCTCCACTCGTTACCTGTATTAATGGCACCTGTTTGAACTTGTTATCAGTATAAAAGACACCTGTCCACAACCTCAAACAGTCACACTCCAAACTCCACTATGGCCAAGACCAAAGAGCTGTCAAAGGACACCAGAAACAAAATTGTAGACCTGCACCAGGCTGGGAAGACTGAATCTGCAATAGGTAAGCAGCTTGGTTGGAAGAAATCAACTGTGGGAGCAATTATTAGGAAATGGAACACATACAAGACCACTGATAATCTCCCTTGATCTGGGGCTCCACGCAAGATCTCACCCCGTGGGGTCAAAATGATCACAAGAACGGTGAGCAAAAATCCCAGAACCACACGGGGGGACCTAGTGAATGACCTGCAGAGAGCTGGGACCAAAGTAACAAAGCCTACCATCAGTAACACACTACGCCGCCAGGGACTCAAATCCTGCAGTGCCAGACGTGTCCCCCTGCTTAAGCCAGTACATGTCCAGGCCCGTCTGAAGTTTGCTAGAGTGCATTTGGATGATCCAGAAGAGGATTGGGAGAATGTCATATGGTCAGATGAAACCAAAATATAACTTTTTGGTAAAAACTCAACTCGTCGTGTTTGGAGGACAAAGAATGCTGAGTTGCATCCAAAGAACACCATACCTACTGTGAAGCATGGGGGTGGAAACATCATGCTTTGGGGCTGTTTTTCTGCAAAGGGACCAGGACGACTGATCCGTGTAAAGGAAAGAATGAATGGGGCCATGTATCGTGAGATTTTGAGTGAAAACCTCCTTCCATCAGCAAGGGCATTGAAGATGAAACGTGGCTGGGTCTTTCAGCATGACAATGATCCCAAACACACCGCCCGGGCAACGAAGGAGTGGCTTCGTAAGAAGCATTTCAAGGTCCTGGAGTGGCCTAGCCAGTCTCCAGACCTGAACCCAATAGAAAATCTTTGGAGGGAGCTGAAAGTCCGTATTGCCCAGCGACAGCCCCAAAACCTGAAGGATCTGGAGAAGGTCTGTATGGAGGAGTGGGCCAAAATCCCTGCTGCAGTGTGTGCAAACCTGGTCAAGACCTACAGGAAACGTATGATCTCTGTAATTGCAAACAAAGGTTTCTGTACCAAATATTAAGTTCTGCTTTTCTGATGTATCAAATACTTATGTCATGCAATAAAATGCAAATTAATTACTTAAAAATCATACAATGTGATTTTCTGGATTTTTGTTTTAGATTCCGTCTCTCACAGTTGAAGTGTAACTATGATAAAAATTACAGACCTCTACATGCTTTGTAAGTAGGAAAACCTGCAAAATCGGCAGTGTATCAAATACTTGTTCTCCCCACTGTATATATATATATATATATATATATATATATATATATATAAACATGGGGGATTGGAAGTGATGCAGACAATTACATTGATTGAAGTTACAATCTATCTGCAATATCAAGCTGATCTACCCCCTAAGAAAAAAAAAAGGGAAAAAAAGAAGCACGTCACAAGAGAACAACTGTGTTACTATGCGTGATGTTAGCGCTGTATCTGGTTGAATGCGTGGTAGGCCCGTCTGTCGGTCAGTAGCGAACTACTGTGTCAGCACACGTGATGAGTGAAAACTTCTACTTTTATCAGTGCTTATAGCCTCTCCCAGCATGTCTACCTTATCATGTTGTTCTGTCAGCTGTAATAATTTTGAGACACTATACAGATCATTCCTATCTTCACTTTCTCTGACAAACAGCTGTTTAGGGGGCAGCAAATAATGTCTGAGCTCATTGCAAATTCAACACTGGTCAGATCCTTATTGTCACTCTGAACAATGGCATGTAAGTACTTGGGACCATCAGGACCTACATGTACAGTGCATTCGGAAAGTATTGAGACCACTTGACTTTTTCCACAGTTGGTTACGTTATAGCCTTATTCTAAAATTGATTAAATTGTATTTTTTTCATCATCAATCTACACACAATACCCCATAATGAAAAAGCAAAAACAGGTTTTTATAAACTTTTGCAAATGTATGAACTGAAAAATAACATTTACGTATGTATTCAGACCCTTTACTCAGAACTTTGTTGTAGAACCTTTGGCAGTGATTACAGCCTCGAGTCATCTTGGGAATGACGCTACAAGCTTCGCACACCTGTATTTGGGGAGTTTCTCCCATTCTTCTCTGCAGATCCTCTCAAGTTCTGTCAGGTTGGATGGGGAGTGTCGCTGCACAGCTATTTTCAGGTCCTCCAGACATGTTCGGTCGGGTTCAAGTCTGGGCTCTGGCTGGGCCACTCAAGGACATTCAGAGACTTGTCACGAAGCCACTATTGCGTTGTCTTGGCTGTGTGCTTAGGGTTGTTGTCCTGTTGGAAGGGGAACCTTCGCCCTAGTTTGAGGTCCTGAGTGCTCTGGAGCAGGTTTTCATCAATACTTTCTCTGTACTTTGCTCCGTTAATCTTTCCTTCGATCCTGACTAGTCTCCCAGTTCCTGCTGCTGAAAAACATCCCCACAGCATGATGCTGCCACCACCATGCTTCACCGTAGGGATGGTGCCAGGTTTCCTCCAGACGTGACACTTAGAATTCAGGCCAAAGAGTTCAATCTTAGTTTCATCAAACCAGACAATCTTGTATCTCATGGTCTGAGATTCCTTTAGGTACCCAAGTGGGCTGTCATGTGCCTTTTACTGAGGAGTGGCTTCCGTCTGGCCACTCTACCATAAAGGTGGAAGGTTCTTCCATCTCCACAGCGGAACTCTGGAGCTCTGTCAGAGTGACCATCGGGTTCTTAGTCACCTCCCTGACCAAGGCCCTTCTCCCTTGATTGCTCAGTTTGGCTGGGTGGCCAGCTTTAGGAGTCTTGGTGGTTCCAAATGTATTCCATTTAAGAGTGATGTAGGCCACTGCATTCTTGGGGACCTTCAATGCTGCAGATATTTTTTGGTACCCTTCCCAAGATCTGTGCCTCGACACAATCTTGTCTCGGAGCTCTACGAACAATTCCTTCGACCTCATGGCTTGGTTTTTGTTCTGACATGCACTGTCAACTGTGGGACCTTATGTATACAGGTGTGTGCCTTTCCAAATCATGTCCAATCAATTGAATTTACCACAGGTGGACTCCAATCAAATTGTAGAAACATCTCAAGAATGATCAATGGAAACAGGATTCACCTGATCTCAATTTAGAGTCTCATAGCAAAGGGTCTGAATACTTATATAAATATTTCTGTTTTTTCTAAAATGTCTAAATTGTCTAAAAACCTGTTTTTCGCTTTGTCATTGTGGGGTATTGTATGTAGATTGATGAATAAAAATATATATTTAATATATTTTAGAATAAGGCTGTAACGTTACAAAATGTGGAAAAAGTCAAGGGGTCTGAATACTTTCCGAAGTCACTGTATTAGCTTCTCCCTTGGGAGACCTGGGTTCTAACTCTGCTGTAAACAAATAATAATAATAATAATCACACACGTACCATCTTCATCCTGCCAAAATAATTCCTGGGTCTTTTCTTGCTGCAATGGAAATTCCATCCTCGGGAAAGGTGGCTGTGTCTTTCAACTGTCCATTGATGAGTGAATTTATCATAGAACTTAGCTTCGTGTTCATAGCATTCTGTCTTTCCCAAACATCCAATGGTCACTCTGACAGAGCTCCAGAGTTCCGCTGTGGAGATGGGAGAACCTTCCAGAAGGACAACCATCTCTGCAGCACTCCACCAATCAGACCATTATGGTAGAGTGGCCAAAAGCATGTTTATATAGTAAACACTTGGCCTTTCCTTGATTTGGTGACAGAATAAGCACCCATAAGTGTATGGGCAGGGCTGTGACAATAAAGGGAGGGGGGGCTGTAACAATGGTGAGGTGTGAGTGTCAGGATAACTTAATGGCATGTTTATGTCTCAGGCTAAACACATAGGCAGTCAGGATCTCTAGTCTCCACCTAGTGTTGTTAACACCCCAGGATTCCCCTTGTCCAACAGTCAGTGAAAAACCAGCTTTTGAGTGTTTAGAGATAAGTTCTTCTGACTGGTGTGGAACATACACGCACGCTTTCTCTTTCTTTCCTTTCTCCCCTTCTCCCCCCCTCTCTCTCCTCCTCTGCCCTCCCCCACACACAGGTCACAGTAACAGCTACACACACACACACACACTTTATCTCTCCTTCCTTTCTCCCCTGCCACAAACACACACACACACACACACATTCACAGGTCACAGTAACAGCTGCTGTAATGAGCATGTGGCAGATAAAAGTGGTCTAGACACTGAGAAAGGCAACAGCAAAAGGGGGAAAAAAACGGACATTTGAGACAGTGTTCACCTGTGCCTACTATTTAGAAAGGTCTGCTATCCACTCACTATTCAATCTGCAAAGGAATGCCTAATATAGAAAAGCACGCAGTTGACTAAAGAGGTGTCGGGTGAAGGTATGCTTTCATCATATGGGTGCCTTTGTTCATCGACATACAGTGTAACTTGGATGACGTATTGAACTGAGTGAACAGTGTATTTTACTTAATTGCGTTAGAATACCTTGGCACAACACCTAACAACCAGATTTCTGAGTTTCTTGATTAAGGTTTTGATTAGATTACATTTCGTAAATGTATTTGAATAGAATTTCTTGAAATCAAGAGAAGAGTAATATACAGACTTTGTCGAATCCAGGTGCCGATAAGGTGAAAAATCTGTCAATGGGCACTTAACCCCAATTGCCCCAGAGTCGCCGTTGATAATGGCTGACCCTGGCCGTGACCAAACTCTCAGTGGGTGTCTCAGGGGGAGTTGGGATATGCAAAAAAATACATTCCCAATTCACACAAGTACACATTTGGACAGATAGGCTGCGTTTACACAGGCAGACCAATTTTGATATTTTTTTCACTAATTGGTGATCAGCTCTAAGAAAGATCTGGCGGCAGGTAACCTAGTGGTTAGAGCGTCAAGCCAGTAACCAAAAGGTCTCTGGTTCAACTACACGAGCCGACAAGGTGAAAAATCTGTTGATGTGCCCTTGAGCAAAGCACTTGACCCTAGTCGCTCTGGATAAGAGCGTCTGCTAAATGATGTAAAAATACAACACAAAGTTACTTTTGTCCTTCGAAGAGAGAGGATGGTGGATGAGCCCCCAAAACGTTTAATGATCTGATATGATTGTAATGACAACAAGTACAGTATTTGGCAATTTTCAAATGCACAAAGTACTTTCCATAGCTAATGATACAGTACCATTTACAACGGCAGCTCTCCTTGACTGATTATGAATGGATCTAATGTGAGCTTTTAGAACAGCAGTTTGAAATCATTACATCAATGCCGGGAAAGAACTGCTGTCACCGGAAATTTCACCTCAGGGATCTAAAATACGATTTAAGCCTCGACACATGGCACTTTTACGACCAGGCCTGTCAACCCACCTGCTAAAAGATACCAGACCCCCAGAGCCCTTAAGCCATATTTACATTTTTTACATTTACGTCATTTAGCAGACGTTCTTATCCAGAGCGACTTACAAATTGGTGCATTCACCTTATAGCCAGTGGGATAACCACTTTACAATATGTTCTAAATCCTACTCTACTAGACATATCTTTAAAACAATGCAAATTAATCAATGTTGAAATCATTGTTGTCCTATCACAATTTTTGTCACATTTTGGGATTCTCAAGGCATCTTTTCCATTCCCTTCTTGGGACCGTCATGAAACTTGATATTTAGCATCTATAATTCCAGGCTAGTATCACACACAACATGGAATCTATGGACCAAGTGGGCTTGATCTTATGGCATAAATGTATAAATCAGACACGGTTATTTGTATCATAACAAAACTTGATCAACATGTTCACAACACTTTGAAGACTCAAAATATGCAAGCATAGTCAGATCGACCACATAGTGGCACTATAACGGGGACATATTTATGCCTCTTGATCGGTTTTGACCCAGAGTCATGGAATTTGGCACACATGCTCAGGGATGTGTCTAGTTAACCTGTAAAGTATTGTAATGAAACAGGAAGGGAGTGCGGCTCAAACCCACAACCTTCTGGCCCGAAGCCCAGCACACCATCGACTGTGCCACAAAAGCTTGCTCGAGTGGCAGAGTCGATATCCACGCTTATGAACCAGGGTTGCTACACAACTCCCTCCTTTCAAAGAACGCATGCTCGCGCAAGACCTCACAGGAGGCTGTTGTGGTGTCGTGTCGAATGCTGGTGGGTATTGCTGTCGATCAAAGAATCCCTTACGCTGTATCGTTGGTTTAGAGACTTTTATTAAGACCACGAGGTTACAGCCTAAGTACAGACGCGATGTCCGGAGAACCAGACCCAAATAAATCTTACTGCATTCTAACTCTCCGTCGTTGCTCCCCCCTTTATATAGCCTTCCAAGAGTTGAATGGCTCCCTCTACTGTTCAATCCCCGTATCTTACAACCCACTTCCTGTCTGTCATATATGACGTCACGCTAAAACCTTCCCTCTTGATAGCAACAATCAACCTTCTTTCAGTTCCATTTAAACAACATTTAACACCATCATATTGTCAATACACTACATTCCCCCTTTCGAGACAACCTAAACGTCTCGAAACCCAACAGAATAAGATTATAACAAGTAACAATTTATCTCATTGAATATCTTTAACATTAAACCAAAACATTCTTCTCTAGAGCGTAAATTCCTTTCTATGCAATAACTGTTTATGAAGTGGGAATACATTACTATGGCATATGAAGAAATCTCTATGAAGTGTAAGAGCGAAAAACTGTCCGGCAGCCATCTTTTCAGATATCCATCCATCAATCAAGACAGTAAAATTCTCTTACGGTCCCTCTGCCCCAGGCAACCACCTCGGTACTCCAGATAACCTCATAAACCATGTAAATACATTTAAACTATGATGCAATTAAATACACCTGTAAGGCCCTGCAAACAAAATCCTATCCATAAACATCCACTCTAAAGGCTGGTCAACCCATTGGACCTCAAAAGTGGACCTCTCCCTACCTAGACTTTCTGTCCCTAAGCATTCACCGAAATAAACAAAAACATCTAAGATCCTTACATGTAGTCAATAACATCAAACATCATTCTACAAAAATTAATACCTAAAAATATGACACAATTATGTATTACACATGTCTATATTTCATTGCAGACACTGGAATGTAGACCACTACACTTCATCTCCCTGTAGTCCCGACTTCCAATGGATTTGTTGATGGAATCGGCCACACCCTCCTTGTTTCATCTCCTCCAGTCATATTGTCGTTTCATATTGTCTTTGTTTGAGTATTTGAATCTCCACATGTCATCCAAATGCTTCTGGAAGAAAAAGAAAAAGACCAAACAGTATCTTTTCCAAAAACACTTTCAAATTAAACATCAATATCCACTAAGACTATAAAACTGATATATAAATGATGCATGAATCACATAAACCCATTCCCCCCTTGATTCATAAATCATACTAAAAATCACACTAATATTGAAAAAAAAATTGAAAAATGATCAAATAATCAAAAAGGATATTTATCCATCAGTAGTCCATCTAGACCCCCTCGTCCATCTTCGTCCAGATCAGGAACAATCAACAACGGCATCTGAGTGTTGTCTCCAGGCATCACAACCCCAACCCATCTTAATATCATAGCTTTTGCAAAGGTCAGTAACAAAGTACAAAAGCAAAACATGACACACAACGCTATCAGAGCTGCGACTAAAATCTGAACCATCACTGCTCCTATTGGGCCTAACTGATCTTGCAACCAAGACTTCGCTGACCATCCAGCTTTCTCAGATCTCCCAAAAGCATCCCTTATATTCTTCAAGGCATCTATAACACTCGTGATATTATCGGAACTATCTGGGATCAAAGTATAACAATCATCCCCCGTCAGATTCATAGCCAAACATAAGCCACCTTGTCTTGCCAAAATATAATCAAGAGCCATGTCATGTTTCAACAACGTCAGTCTGTGACTTCTTTGAGCATTTGACAGAAGGTGAAACCCTCTTATTGTTTCATTTGCAAATCCCTGCAACGTATATGTAATATTATCAATATGATCTGCTAAGAATGTTACACCATACCATGGAAAAAGACCAAGTCCCCACTTCTCTCCCAGACTTATTCTCCAATGGTAGGCTTCAAGATTAGTAAATTTAGCCATGTCTCTTTTAACTCTATTTTCAACAGTAGTTTCAGATTGATCTGGGTTCGGTGCTACTCCTCTTCTAATTGTAAAAACCTCATATGGCAGCTTCAACGTTGACATGTAACAACACCCTTTCCATCCATAGGGTAAAAATATATATGCTTTATCACCACAAACCCACCAAATATCTCTAAAATTCCCAATAGTTGCATTGATAGGGAAATATTGATTCCTCACTATCAAAGTCCTGCCCTTCTTACTACCTGGTGCATAAAAGTTACATTATATTGGTCACCTTTAACCTTTCGTCCGTGTTTACCCAAAGTCATCATATAATCATCACAATCTGATATTCCCATGAACATACCATTTACCTCATCTGTATTATTAGAACAAATACAACTTTTAGCTCTCACTGCTCTCACCTCAAATGCTTCAGGGATCACTGTCACCTGACTTTCTTTACCATCCAACATATTCACATAAGGAAATTCCTTTAACCAAGAACACTTATAACTAGGCTTATACAAATGGTGTGACAACGCCATGTCTTTATCTGTCAATGCTCGTTGATGATACAACAGCCATCTCAACGCATAGGCCTGACACCCACCCGCCAATGGTTGAGCGACCGTCTGTAAAATTGAACCCCACGTCTCTGGTGCTGGAATTCTCAACAGACATGGACCCTCAAGATTCCTCACTGATCTTACAGCATGAGTTAATTGCTGGAACCAAAGATTTCTCCCTGCCCATTGATCTTTAATTTTCAAAACCGCCGAATCAAATCCATATGCTTTCCATTTAGCGTCTCTTTTCCCTACCGAGCGGGATTGATCAGATGTATCTTCTGATGTTAAGTTGAACCCAAAGAACCCATCCTGTTCTTCCATGATATTATCATATACTATTTCAGATGAACCTATAGTGTTTTCTATGACTATTTGCTGAGTCATTTCCGTTACATCGTTTACTTTTAGAAAAGTTGTTGTTGGTGTCGGTATCATACCTCCTACATTTGTTATTGCCGTCGTACCCCCAAATCCTTCCAAAGTTACCATTAAAGTAGTTGATTTTGTTATGTGGGCAGCTTGTCTCTCCCTTTTCTGTTTCCCTTCCTCCTTGTTTTGTCCCCTCTTTTTCTGTTGTATCTGTATGTGTGGTTGTCCCCTTTATGTGGGTGTGTCTGGAGTGGATCAGGGGGCGTGCTCAGGATCTGCCTCTCCTGTGCAGCTGCGGGTTGTTTCCAGTGATTCCTGCCTACGCAGCTGCATCCTATTCTCTCATCAACCTGCACTACTTATTCCTGGGCATGGCTCTCCACCGGCGCCAGATCGTTGTTCTTACCAGAGCGGTAACTTGGCTCACCAGTAAAGTTATTTTGTCTTTGTCTTCAGCCTGGCTCTCCACTCTCCTTAACCTGTCGTTTGTTTTGTCTTTAGTTTCGGACATATCTCCCAACCTGCCTGCCTTCCTGCCTGTCGGTCTGCCTGCCTGCCTGCCTGCCTGCCTGCCTGCCTGCCTGCCTGCCTGCCTGCCTCAGCCTCTCCTTCCTCCGGAGCCGACTAGCCCACTCTGTTCCTTTACTTCAGTTGTTTTTGGACTAAGACAATTTTAACTTTGATTAAATATTTTTGTTTCTTCCACTCCCTGTGTTGTGTTGTTTCTCTGAGTGCTGGGTTGAACCATAGCCTAACAGAACGATCTGGCCATGGACCCAACAGAGAAACAGCACGGGGCAAACAAAGACAGCTTCCAACAAGCTATCCAGGCTCAAGGAACGTTGCTAGGACAGCATGACCAGTTGATTCGGACTCTTGTGGAAGATACTCATCAACTGCTGAACCAGGTGACTCAGTTAACTACACACGTCTCTAAATTGTCTGTTATCAGTTCTCCATCTCTCTCTGACCCCCAGTTTGATGCACCCCAAGTTGTTTCCTCGGACACTAGGCAGGCTTCGTTCCGTCGGGAACCCCCTGTCACGTCGCCTGAACCGTTCAATGGAGAATTGGACAAGTGCCGGGATTTTTGCTTCAGTGTGACTTGATTTTTCGGCAGAGACCACTGTCGTTCTCTACTGATTCATCTAAGGTACATTATGTTCTGGGGCTGTTAAGAGGGAAAGCTCTGGTTTGGGCTGAGGCTGTGTGCTCAGATCAAACTTTGACTGGATTGACTTTTGCTGATTTCTCTGCTAAATTGAAGACTGTTTTTGACCATCCTGACCATGTGGGTAATTCCTCCAAGATACTTTTTAATTTGAGGCAGGGTTCTAACAGTGTGGCAGAGTACTCTATTGAGTTCTGGACGTTGGCAGCGGACTCCAAGTGGAACAATGTGGCACTTCAAGGAGCATTTCTAAACGGTTTGAATGAAGCCATTAGGGATGAACTGGCTGCTCGTGATGAGCCACATGATTTACATTCTCTCGTTTCCCTGTCCATCAAGCTAGACAATCGGTTGCGGGAGAGGCGTCGGGAGAGAGGCGATCGGCCACATCTAGGGAGGACGAGTTCCCAGCCTTCAACCACTCGAGTCTCGCCTCTCCGGAGTCGGCAGCTTCTTGTTCCTGATTCCATCCCGAGCACAGAGGAGGAACCTATGCAAGTGGGTCGAGCTCGACTACCTCCAGCAGAGCGGCAACGGCGCCTCCAGGCGGGTGAGTGCCTGTACTGTGGAGACGCCACACACATTCTGGCTACATGCCCTAAGCGGCCAAAGACAAGGCTCGCTCGTAACGGTGGGTCTACTTGCGAGCCCAGAGTTAGATCCTGAACCCATCATTCCCCGATTACAAGTACCTGTAACCTTACGTTTCCAGAGTCATTCCCTGCCACTCTCAGCTCTCATAGACTCAGGTGCAGAAGATAACTTTATTAGCCACCAGTTCGTTACACAAGCTCGTATCCCCATGGAGCCACTACCTACCCCCATTCGGGTCACAGCCCTTGATGGGCGCCTCCTGCGGAGATAACTCATCAAACCACCCCCGTTTCCCTAGTGATTTCTGGCAATCATTGTGAAAGCATTCAGCTAAGAGTTATGTCTGGCTCAGCTACCTCCCCCTAATCCTTGGCTTCCCCTGGTTGGCTCTTCACAACCCACAAATTGATTGGACCACGTCACACCATTCTCAGTTGGAGCACTAACTGCCATTCCGAGTGCCTGAGGTCAGCGGTTCCCCCACTAAGTGTAACCCAACTCCTCCTCAGCTCCTCTTGATCTGTCATCTGTCCCCAAAGAATACCATGACTTAGCGGAGGTTTTCAGTAAGGACAAGGCTCTGTCTCTACCACCACATAGGCCTTATGATTGCCCTATTGAACTGCTTCCTGGTGCTCCCTTGCCCTCTAGTCGGTTATACAATCTGTCCCGACCGGAAAGAGAGGCAATGGAGCAGTACATTGGTGATTCTCTGGTCTCGGGCATAATCCGTCCCTCGTCGTCTCCTTTGGGTGCAGGTTTCTTTTTCGTGGAAAAGAAGGACAAGTCGTTACGCCCTGTATCGATTTCAGGGGTTTAAACAACATAACTGTTAAAAACAAGTATCCCCTTCCACTCATCAACTCAGCTTTTGAACCTCTGCATGGCGCCACAGTGTTTTCCAAGCTCGACCTCAGGAATGCTTATCACCTTGTCCGAATCCGAAAGGGAGATGAGTGGAAAACCGCTTTCAACACTCCACTGGGACATTTTGAGTATTTGGTCATGCCCTTTGGGCTTTCAAATGCCCCTGCGGTTTTCAAGCCATGGTGAACGATGTTCTTAGGGGATTTTTTGAACCGTTTTGTCTTTGTATACCTGGATGATATTCTTGTTTTTTCCAAGTCACCCGAGGAGCATGAGTCACACGTCCGTCAAGTCCTTCAACGGCTCTTGGAGAACAAGCTGTACGTCAAAGCAGAGAAGTGTGAGTTCCACAAACAGTCTACATCGTTCCTTGGATTCATAATTGAGAGCGGGCAGGTGAAGGCGGACCCCGAGAAGATCCGGGCAGTGACGGAATGGCCCACACCCACCACCCGTAAGCAACTTCAACGATTTTTGGGCTTTGCTAACTTCTACCGTAGATTCATTAAGGGTTTTAGTAGAGTGGTGGCACCCCTTACAAGACTCACATCTCCTAAAGTCCCTTTTCGGTGGTCCCCTGAGGCGGAGCAGGCGGTAGGGGTTTTGAAGGAACTGTTTTCCACCTCCCCCGTGTTGATACACCCCAATACCTCTCTGCAGTTTGTTGTGGAGGTGGACGCGTCGGACTCAGGTGTGGGAGCAGTCCTCTCCCAGCGCTCCCCCACTGACCAAAAGCTTCACCCCTGTGCTTTTTTCTCCAAGAAATTGTCACCCACAGAACGGAATTACGACGTTGGAAACCGGGAACTGCTGGCGGTCAAGCTTGCACTGGAAGAATGGCGGCACTGGCTGGATGGAGCTGAACTGCCGCTTGTGGTCTGGACTGACCACAAAAACTTGGCTTACATCCAAGCCACTAAGAGACTCAACTCACGCCAAGCCAGATGGGCCCTGTTTTTTAGTAGGTTTAACTTTATTCTTACATACAGACCGTGGTCAAGAAATGTTAAACCAGATGCTTTGTCCCGCCAGTTTGCTGACCCTTCGGAGACCAGCGAGCCTGAGGCAGTCCTGCCTTCCTCATGCGTCGTGGCGGCTGTTCAGTGGGAGATCGAGTCTCTTGTGAAGACTGCACTTGCCACGGACCCGGGACTGGGTGATGGACCTCCCAACCTACTCTTTGTTCCCGAGACGGTCCGGTCTCAGGTGTTGCAGTGGATTCACACCTCCCGTTTTGCTGGTCACCCTGGGATGAGACGCACGTTGACGCTGCTTAGGAGACATTTTTGGTGGCCTTCAATGGAAACTGACGTTCGGGCTTTTGTGGCAGCCTGTTCAACCTGTGCTCGGGGCAAAGCCCTCCCATCAGTCCCCCTTCGGGGCTGCTGCTACCCCTCCCAGTTCCCAGCCGTCCCTGGTCCCACATTGCCATGGATTTTGTCACCGGCCTACCCAAGTCTGAAGGTAATGATACTATACTTACCATTGTGGACAGATTCTCTAAATCTGTCCACTATATAGCATTACCAAAATTACCGTCTGCCAGTGACACAGCGGACCTCCTAGTCCAACATGTATTCCGTCCCCATGGAATACCTGTGGACATCGTATCTGATAGAGGCCCACAGTTTACTTCCCGTGTTTGGAAGGTTTTCTGTTCTGCTTTGGGTGCTTCCGTTAGTCTGTCCTCAGGGTTTCATCCCCAGACCAACGGTCAAACAGAAAGAGCCAATCAAAACCTCGAAGCAACCCTTCGTTGTGTGGCTGCTCAACATCCATCATCCTGGGCCAAACATCTGCCCTGGATAGAGTACGCCCACAACTCCCTCACCGCCTCTGCCACCGGTCTTTCACCCTTCGAGGTTACCATGGGTTATCAACCCCCTCTGTTTCCTGCTCAGGAGAAGGAATTGGCTGTTCCTTCGGTTCAGGAGAACCTCCGCCGCTGCCAGAGAGTGTGGAGCGACGCTCGGGAAGCATTGCTCGGACCACCGACAGGAACAAGACAACAGCGGATAGGAGCAGGACTCCCGCACCTGTGTTTCATCCTGGTCAAGAGGTTTGGCTGTCATCTAAGAACGTACCTCTTCGTACCAAATCACGCAAGCTGTCTCCTCGGTACCTGGGTCCGTTTGTGGTGGAGTCCATCATTAACCCCGCTGCGGTTCGTTTGAAGTTGCCTTCAGCCATGAAGATACACCCTACTTTCCACGTCTCCCAACTGAAACCTGTGTCCTCCAGCCTTTTGTGTCCGCCGGCTGATCCACCTCCACCTGTTCGCCTCATTGACGACCATCCGGCCTACACCGTCAGTAGGCTCCTGGACTCTCGGAGGCGGGGTAGGGGTCTCCAATACCTAGTCGATTGGGAAGGTTATGGACCAGAGGAGAGGTCTTGGGTCCCTAAGCGTTTGTGTTGGATCCTCAGCTGATCACGGACTTCCATCACGACAACCCTGACAGGCCTGGTGGGTCGCCAGGTGGCGACCATTGAGGGGGGGTACTGTTATGTGGGCAGCTTGTCTCTCCCTTTTCTGTTTCCCTTCCTCCTTGTTTTGTCCCCTCTTTTTCTGTTGTATGTGTGGTTGTCCCCTTTATGTGGGTGTGTCTGGAGTGGATCAGGGGGCGTGCTCAGGATCTGCCTCTCCTGTGCAGCTGCGGGTTGTTTCCAGTGATTCCTGCCTACGCAGCTGCATCCTATTCTCTCATCAACCTGCACTACTTATTCCTGGGCATGGCTCTCCACCGGCGCCAGATCGTTGTTCTTACCAGAGCGGTAACTTGGCTCACCAGTAAAGTTATTTTGTCTTTGTCTTCAGCCTGGCTCTCCACTCTCCTTAACCTGTCGTTTGTTTTGTCTTTAGTTTCGGACATATCTCCCAACCTGCCTGCCTTCCTGCCTGTCGGTCTGCCTGCCTGCCTGCCTGCCTGCCTGCCTGCCTGCCTGCCTCAGCCTCTCCTTCCTCCGGAGCCGACTAGCCCACTCTGTTCCTTTACTTCAGTTGTTTTTGGACTAAGACAATTTTAACTTTGATTAAATATTTTTGTTTCTTCCACTCCCTGTGTCGTGTTGTTTCTCTGAGTGCTGGGTTGAACCATAGCCTAACAGATTTAGTTAATGTCTTTTGTTCTAACATTGGTGCTGACACTATTGGATCCCTTGTAATCGAATGCAATATATTTATGGCTTTACCAACTGTCAATGTTGAAAGAGTTAAATTGCTTCCCACTGTTGTTCTAACAGACTGACGTGTTGGTGTTATGGTTGTTACTTCATTCCTAGTTTTCGTAACGTTTTGGTCTGACTTTTCTCCTAACTGGTCTAGGCCTATTTTGTCCAATCGAATCACTAGCTTCTCCTTTAACAGAGTTGCCCTTGGTGGCCTCTGCTGCTTCACATCCCACTGAAACATTCCCTGTTGCTTCTGGGACGTATTGGAAATCAATTTCTCCAAATCCTCTTTCCTTTCCATCCCCTGCATAGTCATCTCTGGCATCATCAGAAATGTCACCATTATCAATGTTAACCCCAACACTGACAATCTCTCCCTCTTCCTGTTCTCCCCCTATCTCCATCCTCTCTCTCTGCACGTGGCACCTCTTCTGTAGGTGCTTTAACACAATGTGACAAATGATACCACGTAGGAGACCCCTTAACCTGGACAGCTGTTCCAGTACTACGAACCACTTCAAATGGTCCTTCACGACGTTCGTTATACCACTTCCTTCTGAATACCTTTACAAATACTTTGTCTCCCGGTTGTACTGTATTCCTCTTATCCTCCTCAGGCGCCTTCTGCACCTCTTCTTGTTTTTGCCTGTCAGAAACATATGTGGACAACTTTTTATGAAAATTGGCCATATATGTAACGTACGCTCTCATTTCATCTTCCAACAGGGCCAAGCTTGGACCCTTTCCACTTGTTCGCAAACAAGGTGTTGGCATCCTTCTTCCTGTCACCAACTCATGGGGTGTCATACGTAGATCACGTAACTCACTTGAGCGACACACCATTAGTGCTAAAGGAAGCGCCGCTATCCAGTTTAGACCTGTATGTTGACAAATCTTCACAATGCGATTCTTCAAGACACCGTTCATTCTTTCACACATCCCCTGACTTTGTGGGTGATAAACTGCTCCAAGACGTTGCTTAATTCCCAATTTTTGCAACATCAATTTTACTGATTTATCCACAAATTCTCTTCCATTGTCTGAGGATATTCGATCGGGTAATCCCCACCTGCTTATGACTTCTCTACATAAGAACTTGGCAACCGACTGAGCATCCTTACGCTTGGTTGGACAAGCTTCCGTCCATCGTGAAAATCTATCTACAACCACCAACATGTATCTTTTCCCATCAACTGGTTGTATCATATCAACAAAGTCAATGACCAACTCCCGCATAGGACCCCTTGGGGTAGGAATGTAACCTGGATGAACAGGTATCCCTCTTCGAACATTATTTTTAAGACAGATAGTGCATCTTCCTATCAAATAATCAATTTGTTCAAACAAATATGGAGCCCAAAAACCATATTCCTTTGTGATCTTTCTGTGAACCTCCCCCTCGCAACATGAGCTAAGCCATGTGCTTCTTGAATCATCAGACCTAAGAGGTCTAGAGGCGCTACTATCAACCCCTCATGGTTTCTCCACAGACCAGTAGCATCTTTGACCGCTCCTCGGTCTAGCCATAGCTGTTTGTCGATCATAGAAGCGGCTTCTTGCATCAAAATTACATCTCGAAGCGTAATTTTGTCTTCCAAGTCCACTACATGAGTGACCAGCAAAACTTTCCCCCAATTTATCCGCTCCTGCGACGGCTTTTGCAGCTTCATCAGCAGCTTTGTTCCCTTGTGTCACTCGTGACATATCTGTCTTGTGAGCTGCACACTTAGCTATCGCTATCTCTGTAGGCTTCATCATAGCATGCAACAATTTCATTATTTGTGCATGATGTTGTATCGGAGAACCATCCGTTTTCTTGAACCCTCGACCTTTCCATACCGCCCCAAACAAATGACATACACTATGTGCATATGCTGAATCAGTGTATATGGTTACTCGCTTACCTTCTGCTAACAAACATGCTTCTGTTAGCCCCACAAGTTCAGCAAGTTGTGCAGACGCCGGCTGTGGTATTACTTCAGCCTTTTCAACAACAAATCCCGTCCCTCTGCCTCTAACTACTGCATACCCAGCACATAATCTATCTCCCACCCGATAGCAAGACCCATCAGTCCAATACTCCAGGTCTGCCTCACGTAATGGAAAGGCTTGTAAATCTGATCGAAGCCTCGAATATTCTCTGCCTCTTGGACACAATCATGTGGCTCACCATCCTCGGAAGTTGGTAAACTCTCAGCTGGATTTACTGTATCACATCTCACAAGGGTGACATCCTCCCTGCTCTAAGAGTCTATGATAGTCTCTGAGCCTGGGCATAGTCAATGTATACTTCCCATAGTTCAGAAGATTTCTGAGACTATGATGAGTAAGAATTGTCACAGGGTAGCCCATCGTGACCGATGATGCTTTGTCATACATTGAATATACCCCCACCATTGCTCTGTAGCATAGTGGTAATCCTAGTTCTACCTCTGAATAAGCAGTAGAGTAGTAGGAAATAGGCTGAGGATTCGGCCCCATGCCTGTCGGTTGACAAAGAACCGCACATGCATATCTACCTCCAGTAGAAGTAGACACATATAGCAAAAAGTTCTTTGAGTAATCTGGTAGTGCAAGTGCAGGTGCCTCCTGCAACCTCTGTTTGATCGTTTCAAATGCCACATGACCTTCCTGTGTCCAGGAAAGATTGCTATGGAATTGACCACTCTCAGTACCCCTCACCATAGCCCTCAATGGAGCCATCAAACTAGTATAAAAATTTAATCAAATAAAAATTAATTAAAAAAATTATTCAAAAAAATTAAAGCCCCCTAAAAAATCAATTAATTTATTCAATAAAAATTTTAATTAACAACCATGAATAATTATGAATAATTAAGACAAATTTCTATTTCTACACCTATTTTACCAATTAATTAATTAATGACCCACTTACCTTAACCCCTCCGAAAAGTGAATACCAGTAGTCAACTCCACAGCAATCCAAACAACATGGAATTCTAATCTACAACACTATCACCCCAATAAATTCCATTGTTTAATATGCACCCAAGTATTTTAATATCACAGAATAACAGACTTCCAATCTACAACCATACCACACCAATATAAACCATTGTTTAATATGAACCCAAGTATTTTAATATCACAGCATAAAGGACTTCCAATCTACAACAATACCACACCAATATAAACCATTGTTTAATATGAAGCCAAATATTTCAATATCACAGAATAATGTCAGTACCTGCTTTCCAACCGAATCCCCCAGTCAGGCCCAATAATGCACAGAGACCCCAAACTGCAAATTTTATTCACTGATCAGTCCGTTGCTAGCGTCTAAGAAAGTGTCATTACATCCAACATCCTATGGAAAGATTTCGTAGACAAAAAAGTACTAGCCTGATTTTGAATGATCCTCTGCCTGGCGTCACACCTTGTCACGTCACGCCACGCACACGTTAGCCCCCCTCTCTCTCCTTTGCTCCGTTCTATAGCCTCATATAACAAGGGAAGAAAACAATACAGACAAGCATTTATTCACATTCAATATATATATATTCTGCTACCACACCGAACCCAGGAAGAAATAAATCGCTCAAAACATTTTAAAACCTGACCCCAAGAATAAATAGATCGCTCAAAACATTTTAATTTTATTTTTAATCCGTCATTCAAATCAATGCATTATACTTCGTCAACATATATTCAATTTATAAATTTACTACATCTCTACAAATAGTTTAACGTTCACATAACAGTTACTTTAACGATTTGAAAAGAGTCGTGTTCACCTTTCTTTTCCGGTAGCCATTAAACCCCTGAAAAGAAACCCCAAAGCCACCATTTTGTTTTGTAGGCTCAGCACGGCCACATGTCGTAGTTTTAGCCCTGTAAAATCACGCGCATGCGCACATCCAAATCAAGCCCATGCTTACCACACAATAAAACGCCCAATAGAACGCCAGCATTCTACCTCAGTTTCTCCGTTTTACACTTCCAATCAGACAATTACACAACAAACCTTACATTTGCGCAGAACTCTGAATTCCACCCAAATGCAAACAAATTTAAGAGGCTTGAATCCATCGCCGTGGACCTCCAAGGATACGTTAGCATGTAGCACACAACACAATTAGCATTAGCATTTAGCATCCACCTCAGCCACCATGTAGAATGTAGCATGATTCACACTTTAGCCTTACAAAATTAGCCTTAGCAACGATGTACCACGTGACCTGAAACAATCAAGCATTAGCCACGAGGCACCACGTGGCCAAAACAATCCAGCCTTAGCCTCTAGCTAACTGCGGCCTAATACACAATCCCACATCCTGCGCTTCCCTTAACATATAACCATAACCATATCCTTGCACATAGTTACCAATGAAATATAACTTAATCATTTTCCCTCTACTAAATCCTCATTGTCTATAGTTACCAATGAAATATAACTCCATCATTGTCCAACGTTACCAATGAAATAACCCCATCATTGTCTATAGTTACCAATGAAATATAACTCCATCATTGTCCAACGTTACCAATGAAATAACCCCATCATTGTCTATAGTTACCAATGAAATATAACTCCATCATTGTCCAACGTTACCAATGAAATAACCCCATCATTGTCTATAGTTACCAATGAAATATAACTCCATCATTGTCCAACGTTACCAATGAAATAACTCCATCATTGTCTATAGTTACCAATGAAATATAACTCTCTACCGTTCCTTTTGCTCTAAATTTGTCATTGCCACCAGTTACCAATGAAATATAAATTTTAGAATATTGTTAAAGACCCGTAATCGACCGCAATACCCCACATCAACAACGATCCCAGTATTTTTAATCTGTACACCTTCACTGCCCTCTCCCCAATCAACGAAATCACTAATGCCCAAAGTTTGTGAGTAATCTCACCTTTAACCCGGCTTGGACAGTAGTCACCTCGCCTCAGGCAGGAAACAGCACAATGCAATCAGAATCTCGGTAGGACCTCCATTTGTGGTGTCGTGTCGAATGCTGGTGGGTATTGCTGTCGATCAAAGAATCCCTTACGCTGTATCGTTGGTTTAGAGACTTTTATTAAGACCCACGAGGTTACAGCCTAAGTACAGACGCGATGTCCGGAGAACCAGACCCAAATAAATCTTACTGCATTCTAACTCTCCGTCGTTGCTCCCCCTTTATATAGCCTTCCAAGAGTTGAATGGCTCCCTCTACTGTTCAATCCCCGTATCTTACAACCCACTTCCTGTCTGTCATATATGACGTCACGCTAAAACCTTCCCTCTTGATAGCAACAATCAACCTTCTTTCAGTTCCATTTAAACAACATTTAACACCATCATATTGTCAATACACTACACTGTCTTACAGGAACGCGTTCACTGGCCAAGCACACACACTGGTGTTGAGGCGAGGTCCGATCCCTTCCGACACCAATGTTATAAGGCAGGTAAGCATGCAGTGCGGCGCGAACCATCAACCTTCTTTCCCAAAGCCCAGCATGCCATCGACTGTGCCACAAAAGCATGCTTGAGTAGCAGAGTCGATATCCGGACTTATAAGCCAGGGTCGCTACAGTATATGGGCGCTGTTGAACAGAAAAAACATTCATGCAAGCTCATTGGCTTATAGCAGCTACAGTGAGGGAAAAAAGTATATGATCCCCTGCTGATTTTGTTTGCCCACTGACAAAGAAATGATCAGTCTATCATTTTAATGGTAGGTTTATTTGAACAGTGAGAGACAGAATAACAACAACAAAAATCCAGAAATACGCATGTCAAAAATGTTATAAATTGATTTGTATTTTAATGAGGGAAAATAAGTATTTGACCCCTCTGCAAAACGTGACTTAGTACTTGGTGACAAAACCCTTGTTAGCAATCACAGAGGTCAGACGTTTCTTGTAGTTGGCCACCAGGTTTGCACACATCTCAGGAGGGATTTTGTCCCACTCCTCTTTGCAGATCTTCTCCAAGTCATTAAGGTTTCGAGGCTGACGTTTGGCAACTCGAAACTTCAGCTCCTCCACAGATTTTCTATGGGATTAAGGTCTGGAGACTGGCTAGGCCACCCAGGACCTTATGTGCTTCTTCTGAGCCACTCCTTTGTTGCCTTGTCCGTGTGTTTTGGGTCATTGTCATGCTGGAATACCCATCCACGACCCATTTTCAATGCCCTGGCTGAGGGAAGGAGGTTCTCACCAAGATTTGATGGTACATGGCCCCGTCCATCGTCCCTTTGATGCGGTGAAGTTGTCCTGTCCCCTTAGCAGAAAAACACCCCCAAAGCATAATGTTTCCACCTCCATGTTTGATGGTGGGGATGGTGTTCTTGGGGTCATAGGCAGCATTCCTCCTCCTACAAACACGGCGAGCTGAGTTGATGCCAAAGAGCTCCATTTTGGTCTCACACTTTTACCCAGTTCTCCTCTGAATCATTCAGATGTTCATTGGCAAACTTCAGACGGCATGTATATGTGCTTTCTTGAGCAGGGGGACCTTGCGGGCGCTGCAGGATTTCAGTCCTTCGTGGCATAGTGTGTTACCAATTGTTTTCTTGGTGACTATGATCCCAGCTGCCTTGAGATCATTGACAAGATCCTCCCGTGTAGTTCTGGGCTGATTCCTCACCGTTCTCATGATCATTGCAACTCCACAAGGTGAGATCTTGCATGGGAGCCCCAGGCCTAGGAAGATTTACAGTTATTTTGTGTTTCTTCCATTTGCGAATAATCGCACTGTTGTCACCTTCTCACCAAGCTGCTTGTAGCCCATTCCAGCCTTGTATAGGTCTACAATCTTGTCCCTGACATCCTTGGAGAGCTCTTTGGTCTTGCCATGGTGGAGAGTTTGGAATCTGATTGATTGATTGCTTCTGTGGACAGGTGTCTTTTATACAGGTAACAAGCTGAGATTAGGAGCACTCCCTTTAAGACTGTGCTCCTAATCTCAGCTCGTTACTTGTATAAAAGACACCTGGGAGACAGAAATCTTTCTGATTGAGAGGGGTCAAATACTTATTTCCCTAATTAAAATGCAAATCAATTTATAAAATGTTTGACATTGTCACGTTCGTTTACAGACGGGTCAGACCAAGGCACAGCGTGATATACGTACATGTTTATTTAAATGAATAAACAACTGACAAAACAACAAACCAACGAAACGTGAAGTCCAAGGCAGCACAACACAACATACCTTAACCGGAACAAGATCCCACAACCCACTAGTGCCAATAGGCTGCCTATGTATGGTCCCCAATCAGAGACAACGAGCGACAGCTGCCTCTGATTGGGAACCACACCGGCCAACATAGATCTAGACAACATAGAATATACACACCCTGACTCAACAAATAAGCGTCCCCTGAGTCAGGGCGTGACAGACATGCGTTTTTCTGGATTATTTTGTTGTTATTCTGTCTCTCACTGTTCAAATAAACCTACCATTAAAATTATAGACTGATCATTTCTTTGTCAGTGGGCAAACGTACAAAATCAGCAGGGGATCAAATACTTTTTTCCCTCACATTGTTTGAGCTAGAGTCTTTGAAAATATTGTGTTTGAAGACCCTACATACCAAATTTGGTGCCAATCGGTCCAGCGGTTCTGGGGCCTCATTTATATCCGTTGCGTAAATTTAACACTAAATATTTGTGTGCGCAATTTATGAAAAGACTGCACATCCACAAAAATATTTAGATTTATAAACTTGGCACATGCCATACATACGCATGTTTCCCTTTAGAAATCAGACCTTGTCCTAAAACGGTTTGCGCGTGAACGAGCATTATAACTCCACCTGAAAAACACCCATCATTCACCTATGGTGACAATAACGCCCTTATTTGCTGTATACTTTGGAAGTGTTGGAATTAGGCCAAGACAGTATCTAAAGGAAATAGCAATGGCGAACTTGATCAAATGTCTTTGGCGGTGTTGGGAGAATGTTTTCTTTTGCAGTGACATTTGCTGTATCTGACTGTTTCTGAAAGACAAAAACAATTGCTGATTGTTGTGGACCTGTAAACAGATCATTTGAATGCAATACTGTTTTGCATTCACTTTTTCCCCCAACTAAACATGCTGCACAAATTCAGAAACATTGTCTACTCTGAAAATTTTTTACTACAGTAAGCCTACTTTAAGTGGTAGCCTACACACTTCAATGCACAAGATCAACTGTCTGTTCACCTGTTAAATTCTACTGTATGTTATAATAGCCTATCTAATAGGCCCAAGTAAATGAGAGATGCGCATGGTCATTTGTTGTCTCCCGAGTGGCGCAGTGGTCTAAGGCACTGCATCGCAGTGCTGGCTGTGCCACTAGAGATCCTGGTTCGAATCCAGGCTCTGTTGTAGCCAACCGGGAGATGGGGCGGCGCACAATTGGTCCAGGGTAGGGGAGGGAATGGCTGGCCGGGATGTAGCTCAGTTGGTAGAGCATGGTGTTTGCAACGCCAGGGTTGTGGGTTTGTTTCCCACGGGGGGGCAGTATGAAAAAAATTATGTATGCACTAACTGTGAGTCGCTCTGGATAAGAGCGTCTTCTAAATGACTAAAATGTTGTATGTTTTGGGAATATAAAAAAATCATGGCCAGAAAAGGTAAGGAATTTATTCTGCAATGGTTATGATATATGTATTATGTTTATAAATTAAATATTGTTTACGCAAGAAATTTGACATTACAGTATTCAGACATAGCCTACAAACATCAATGGAAAAGGTAAACTTTCTGTTCTACCATTAAACTGCGCTTCGGATCAGAACAAAATAGGCTGCTTGAATTAGCTTATCTATTTACCACTGTGAAGTGGGTCCAATTAAATGAGAGTTGGGACGAATGGTAGCCTATCCTAACTTGTTGTAGGCCTATAGGCTATTTAACGAGTAGCCTATGAAACCATCACAGTCAGAAAAGGTGAGTGATTTATTCTGCAATGATTATGGAAATAAAATAAATAGGAAATGTAGGCCTATGCCTATTTCTCATTATTTTAGAATGCAAAGTTAAATACATTTTTTGCGCTTCTCACTAATGTCAAATGATTGCATCCTGTATTTTATTTAGCTAGGCCTACCTGTTCTTTTGTTATGAATACGAGTGTCATATATTCCCCATTTGCACAAGGCTACTACTAGCCTACTTTTTCCTTCTTACAATGCAAGACATCAACCACTAGAAACTGTGCGCACGCATGGTCTAAAGTTTGCCGGAGGATATGCACATTCTCATGTTAAGTTCAGTTTTTATAAATGGCAACTTTTGCGTGACAACTAGCGCACGCATGTTTTGGGGCATATGTTGTGCGTATTCAACATTTATAAATGAGGCCCCTGGAAAAGAAGATGTTTATAGTAATCAACATCATAAAAATCTGCACAATCTGTTTGATTTTGAATTCTGATATTTGGCAAACGTGGTAAGGAGTACAGAAGTATCTCATCCTAGGGTGATGTGTCTAATTTGTACTGATGGTGGCACTGTGGGGCCATAGCTTTAACCCCACCATGGCTGCTTTTGTTTTGTGTGGTTCTTTGTTACATTTCTTCATCAGATTCATGAAAAAACAAAGGGGAGTTGAAAGTATTGCTAAAATTTCACATACCTGCACCTTTAACATTTCACTAACACAACAAATCAAACTTGAAACAGCTAAGAGTCTCAGCAGACAGCAAAAGGAACACATACCAACCTATTATATACAGTGGGGAGAACAAGTATTTGATACACTGCCGATTTTGCAGGTTTTCCTACTTACAAAGCATGTAGAGGTCTGTAATTTTTATCATAGGTACACTTCAACTGTGAGAGATTTTATTGCATGACATAAGTACTTGATACATCAGAAAAGCAGAACTTAATATTTGGTACAGAAACCTTTGTTTGCAATTACAGAGATCATACGTTTCCTGTAGGTCTTGACCAGGTTTGCACACACTGCAGCAGGGATTTTGGCCCACTCCTCCATACAGGCCTTCTCCAGATCCTTCAGGTTTCTGGGCTGTCACTGGGCAATACGGACTTTCAGCTCCCTCCAAATATTTTCTATTGGGTTCAGGTCTGGAGACTGGCTAGGCCACTCCAGGACCTTGAGATGCTTCTTACGGAGCCACTCCTTAGTTGCCCTGGCTGTGTGTTTCGGGTCGTTGTCATGCTGGAAGACCCAGCCACGACCCATCTTCAATGCTCTTCCTGAGGGAAGGAGGTTGTTGGCCAAGATCTCGCGATACATGGCCCCATCCATCCTCCCCTCAATACGGTGCAATTGTCCTGTCCCCTTTGCAGAAAAGCATCCCCAAAGAATGATGTTTCCACCTCCATGCTTCACGTTTGGGATGGTGTTCTTGGGGTTGTACTCATCCTTCTTCTTCCTCCAAACACGGTGAGTGGAGTTTAGACCAAAAAGCTATATTTTTGTCTCATCAGACCACATGACCTTCTCCCATTCCTCCTCTGGATCATCCAGATGGTCATTGGCAAACTTCAGACGGGCCTGGACATGCGCTGGCTTGAGCAGGGGGACCTTGCGTGCGCTGCAGGATTTTAATCTATGACGGCGTAGTGTGTTACTAATGGTTTTCTTTGAGACTGTGGTCCCAACTCTCTTCAGGTCATTGACCATGTCCTGCCGAGTAGTTCTGGGCTGATCCCTCACCTTCCTCATGATCATTGATGCCCCACGAGGTGAGATCTTGCATGGAGCCCCAGACCGAGTGTGATTGACCGTCATCTTGAACTTCTTCCATTTTCTAATAATTGCGCCAACAGTTGTTGCCTTCTCACCAAGCTGCTTGCCTATTGTCCTGTAGCCCATCCCAGCCTTGTGCAGGTCTACAATTTTATCCCTGATGTCCTTACACAGCTCTCTGGTCTTGGCCATTGTGGAGAGGTTGGAGTCTGTTTGATTGAGTGTGTGGACAGGTGTCTTTTATACAGGTAATGAGTTCAAACAGGTGCAGTTAATACAGGTAATGAGTGGAGAACAGGAGGGCTTCTTAAAGAAAAACGAACAGGTCTGTGAGAGCCGGAATTCTTACTGGTTGGTAGGTGATCAAATACTTATGTCAAGCAATAAAATGCAAATTAATTACTTAAAAATCATACAATGTGATTTTCTGCATTTTTGTTTTAGATTCCGTCTCTCACAGTTGAAGTGTACCTATGATAAAAATTACAGACCTCTACATGCTTTGTAAGTAGGAAAACCTGCAAAATCTGCAGTGTATCAAATACTTGTTCTCCCCACTGTATGTATGAATTCCCTGCTGTATAGAATCTGGGCAGCTGTACGCTTGTTGTTTGAGATGCTCTGTAAAACACCTGAGGGCATAGTGTACAAATACAGTGTTTCCCAAACTCGGTCCTGGCCGAGCTGTGTAGTGCTAAGGCAAAAAACAAAACGTGCACCCGGGACCGAGTTTCGGAATCCCTGTTCAAATATACATCCGAACGATAAGGAGGGAATTAAAATCGAGGTGAGCAGACAGCTAAACAGAAGCGCTGGAAAAAGCAGCTACTTTATGTCTTTGTTTGCTTGTTTGTTGAACAAGTAAGTTATTAAAGGTAGTTGGAAACATCCAACCAAAGCATTTTTGTTTTGTTTCCGCCAATTGTTTTGTACGTTGTCTCGGCACCTCAAGAGACAGCGGACGTATGGATTGCAGATTTCAAATTGGGTTATTCTGGCTTTGTTGCTACTACGCTAAAAAAAGAACAAATCACATTTGAAAAATTTCACATAAAAAATTTCACATTTTCTTCCACACATTTATTTTTTACCACTTCCAGCTACATCTGGTCTCCCATCCAGGGACCGACCCGGCCTAGCTTCAGAGGTAAACCAGCTGTGGGATGCAGGGTGCTATGTTGCTGGAAATAATTAGCCAAAACTGGCAACTGGAAAAGCGATAGCAAAAGCCAAAGATAGGGAAAATTGCAGGAAAGAGGGAGGCGTTTTATTTAATTGCATTATCATATTTTTTTTAAAACTGAAAACTATTTTTTGGCATCCATTTACAATTAATTTGTTTTCATCTTTTGAAATGATTTCTTTACAGTATTTGATTGTATTATTTTTGTTTGCAATACTAAGAATTTGTTCTTGACTTCAGACATATTGTGTCACGCCCTGGCTCTGGGGACTCTTATATGTTGAGCCAGGGTGTGAATTTTCTATGTGTCATTTTCTATGTCATGATCTAGTTCGTGTAGATCTATGTTGGCCAGGGTGGTTCCCAATCAGAGGCAGCTGATTCTCGTTGTCTCTGATTGGGAACCATACTTAGGCAGCCTGTTGGCACTAGTTATTTGTGGGATCTTGTTCCGTAAGGTTTGTTTTGGTGTATTAACCTAGGACTTCACGTATCGTTTGGTTTGTTGTTTTGTTCGTGTGGTGTACTTAAATAAAGATGTACGCTTACCACGCTGCGCCTTGGTCCGCTTCTTATAACGATCGTGACAGAAGATCCCACCAAAAGAGGACCAAGCAGCGTGTCCAGGAGCAAACGCCGGAGGTTACGTTAGTAGATGTCCTCCTCGGTTGGGGGAAAATCACGGAGGAGGAGTCCGTCCGTTACCGGAGGGCGATGTATGAAAATGCCCAGGCAGGAGAGGAGAAACGGCGCCAACCGTGCCGACAACGGACACCCGAGAGGCAACCCCAAGAAAATGTTTGGGTGGGGCACACGGCGTGGACGACGGGGCAGCAGGAGGCAGCAACAGGGCGTATCTGCAGACTAGGAGAGGAGGCCACCAGGTTACGGGGGCTATTGGTCCAGAGGGAGCAGGAGTTAATTGGTCAGAGGGAGGAGCTACAGGAGGCGTTAAGGGAGAAGGAGAGTGTAGAGGCACGGCGAGAGGAACTGAGTAGGCAGCAGAGGGAGCGGAGGTTTATGAGGAAACCCAGTCCCGCTCCTCGCACCAAGCAAGTGGTGTGTGTCACCAGTCCGGTCCGGCCCGTTCCTGATCCCCGCACTAAGCCAGTGGTGCGTGTTCCCAGTACGGCTCGACCCATTCCTGCTTCCCGCACAAGGCCAGTGGTGTGTGTTCCCAGTCCGGCCCGGCCCGTTCCTGCTCCCCGCACCAGCCTAGTGGTGCGTATCCACAGCCCGGCCCGTTCCGGCTCCCCGCACCAAGCCAATGGTGCGTGTTCCCAGTCCAGCCCGGCCCGTTCCTGCTACCCGCACCAAGCCAGTGGTGCGCGTCGCCAGCCCAGTCCGGCCCGTTCCTGCTATCCGCACCATGCCAGTGGTGCGTGTGTCGTCAGCCCGGTCCGCCCGTTTCTGCTCCCGCACCTAGCCAGTGGTGCGCGTCGTCAGCGGTCCGCCCGTTCCTGCTCCCCGCACCAAGCCAGTGGTGCGCGTCGTCGGTCCGTGCCTGTTCCACCGGTGCCTGGTCCGGCACCGGTCAGCTGCTCCACACCGGAGCCAGAGCAATCCGCTCCACCGATGTCCAGTCCAGCTCCGGCCAGCGGGACCAGACCAGGGGCGCTACGGGGGGGGTAGAGAGAGAGTGGTGGTCACGCCCGGAGCCGGATCCGCCTCCGAGGCGGAATGCCCACCCGGCCCCTACCCTCTTGTGTTTGGTTGGCGCGGTCGGAGTCCGCGCCTTTGGGGGGGGGGTACTGTCACGCCCTGGCTCTGGGGACTCTTATATGTTGAGCCAGGGTGTGAATATTCTATGTGTCATTTTCTATGTCATGATCTAGTTCGTGTAGATCTATGTTGGCCAGGGTGGTTCCCAATCAGAGGCAGCTGATTCTCGTTGTCTCTGATTGGGAACCATACTTAGGCAGCCTGTTGGCACTAGTTATTTGTGGGATCTTGTTCCGTAAGGTTTGTTTTGGTTTATTAACCTAGGACTTCACGTATCGTTTGGTTTGTTGTTTTGTTCGTGTGGTGTACTTAAATAAAGATGTACGCTTACCACGCTGCGCCTTGGTTCGCTTCTTATAACGATCGTGACATATTGCTTGATATTAATGGCACAAAAGTAACTCACTCACCAGAGGATTGCACCACATAATAACACCTTTACTCTATTAAAAGGTGTTTAAAGTGGCTATACTTAATTGAAACATTAACAAAGTGTTCTCCCACCCCACAGTTTCAGTAAAAGGCTGAGGGATGGTGCTGGAGAAATGCAACCACTCTCAAATCCATAGACTACGTTATGGATGCAAGGACTGACCATCCATGATATCAAAATTATACACTGGGATTAGGGCTTTTTAAGGTAGGTTCGGTTTCAGTTTCAATTTTTTTTTTTTACATGAAATGCACTATGCATTAAGTGAGTTGAATGCTGTAAGAATAAAACAGAATAAAAAAAAAAAACAGAATAAAACTATTAATAAAAGTCCCATGATGATAGTGACTGCACATTACTGCTTATCACTTATTAACCATCATGTATACACATTACTTTAATAAAAATATTTAAGTTGTTGTGTATATTACATCTGTTTATTTGATGACTTTATTATAATAATAAATAATATAATATGCCATTTAGCAGACGCTTTTATCCAAAGCGACTTACAGTTGAGCTGCCTATGCTGTTTGCACACTCTTGGTATTCTCTCAACCAGCTTCATGAGGTAGTCACCTGGAATGCATTTCAATTAACAGGTGTGCCTTCTTAAAAGATAATTTGTGGAATTTCTTTCCTTCTTAATGTGTTTGAGCCAATCAGTTGTGTTGTGACAAGTATACAGAACATAGCCCTATTTGGTAAAAGACCAAGTCCATATTATGGCAAGAACAGCTCAAATAAGCAAAGAGATATGACAGTCCATCATTACTTTAAGACATGAAGGTCAGTCAATACGGAACATTTCAAGAACTTTGAAAGTTTCTTCAAGTGCAGTCGCAAAAACCATCAAGCGCTATGATGAAACTGGCTCTCATGAGGACCACCACAGGAATGGAATACCCAGAGTTACCTCTGCTGCAGAGGATAAGTTCATTACAGTTACCAGCCTCAGAAATTGCAGCCCGAATAAATGCTTCACAGAGGTCAGGTCACAGACACATCTTAACATCAACTGTTCAGAGGGGACTGTGTGAATCAGGCCTTCATGGTCGAATTGCTGCAAAGAAACCACTACTAAAGGACACCAATAAGAAGAGGAGACCTGCTTGGTCCAAATGTGAGATTTTTGGTTCCAACCGCCGTGTCTTTGTGAGATAAGGTGTGGGTGAACGTATGATCTCCGCATGTGTATTTTTTCATCGTAAAGCATGGAGGAGGAGGTGTTATTGTGTGTGGGTGCTTTGCTGGTGACACTGTCTGTGATTTATTTAGAATTCAAGCCATCCCATCTGGTTTGGGCTTAGTGGGACTATAATTTTTTTTCCTACAGGACAAAGACCCAACACACCTCCAGGCTGTGTAAGGGCTATTTTACCAAGAAGGAGAGTGATTGAATGATGCATCAGATGACCTGGTCTCCACAATCCCCCGACCTCAACCCAATTGAGATGGTTTGAGATGAGTCGGACCGCAGAGTGAAAAAAAGCAGCCAACAAGTGCTCAGCATATGTGGGAACTCCTTCAAGACTGTTGGGAAAGCATTCCAGGTGAAGCTGGTTGAGAGAATGCCAAGAGTGTGCAAAGCTGTCATCAAGGCAAAGGGTGGCTATTTGAAGAATCTCAAATTTAGAATATATTTTGTTTAACACTTTTCGGTTACTACATAATTCCATATGTGTTATTTCATAGTTTGATGTCTTCACTATTATTCTACAATGTAGAAAATAGTAAAAAATTAAGAAAAACCCTTGAATGAGTAGGTGTGTCCAATCTTTTGACTGGTACTGTGTATATACTCCGGACTCCAACATTGCTCATCTTAAGATTTATATATTTAATAATTCCATTATTTTTTCTTTTTTAGATTCCTGTGTATTGTTGTATATTTTTAGATATTACTGCACTGTTGGAGCTAGGAACACAAGCATTTCTCTACACCCGCAATAACATTTGCTAAATATGTGTACAGTTGAAGTCGGAAGTTTACATATACTTAGGTTGGAGTCATTAAAACTCATTTTTCAACCACTCCACAAATTTCTAGTTAACAAACTATAGTTTTGGCAAGTCAGTTAGGACATCTACTTTGTGCATGACACAAGTAATTTTTCCAACAATTGTTTACAGACAGATTATTTCACTTATAATTCACTGTATCACAATTCCAGTGGGTAAGAGGTTTACATACACTAAGTTGACTGTGCCTTTAAACAGCTTGGAAAATTCCAGAGAATGATTTAATGGTTTTAGAAGCTGCTGATAGGCTAATTGTTACATTTTAATCATATCCAGAGCGTCATACAGTTTGTGCATGCATTTTCATACTGGCCCCCCGTGGGAAACGAACCCACAACCCTGGCGTTGCAAGCGCCATGCTCTACCAACTGAGCTACACGGGGCCCTCATTTGAGTCTATTGGAGGTGTACCTGTGGATGTATTTCAAGGCTTACCTTCAAACTCAGTGCCTCTTTGCTTGACATCATGGGAAAATGAAAAGACATCAGCCAAGACCTCAGAAAAAAATTTGTAGACCTCCACAAGTCTGGTTCATCCTTGGAAGCAATTTCCAAATGCCTGAAGGTACCACATTCATCTGTACAAACAATAGTACTCAAGTATAAACACCATGGGACCACGCAGCCATCATACTGCTCAGGAAGTAGACGCGTTCTGTCTCCTAGAGATGAACGTACTTTGGTAATAAAATTGCAAATCAATCCCAGAACAAGAGCAAAGGACCTTGTGAAGATGCTGGAGGAAACAGGTACAAAAGTATCTATATCCACAGTAAAACAAGTCCTATATCGACATAACCTGAAAGGCCGCTCAGCAAGGAAGAAGCCACTGCTCCAAAACCGCCATTAAAAGCCAGACTACGGTTTGCAACTGCACATGGGGACAAAGATCGTACTTTTTGGAGAAATGTCCTCTGGTCTGATGAAACAAAAATATAACTTTCTGGCCATAATGACCATCATTATGTTTGGAGGAAAAACACCATCCCAACCGTGTGGCACGGGGGTGGCAGCATCATGCTGTGTGGGTGCTTTGCTGCAGGAGGGACTGGTGCATTTCACAAAATAGATGGCATCATGAGGAAGGAAAACAATTTAAAGGCAATGCTACCAAATACTAATTGAGTGTATGTAAACTTCTGACCCACTGGGAATGTGATGAAATAAATAAAAGCTGAAATAAATCATTCTCTCTACTATTATTCTGACATTTCACATTCTTAAAATAAAGTGGTGATCCTAACTGACCTAAGACAGGGAATTTTGACTAGGATTAAATGTCAGGAATTGGGAAAAACTGAGTTGAAATCTATTTGGCTAAGATGTATGTAAACTTCCAACTTCAACTGTATGTGACCATTACATTTAGTCAGTCTTTGCATCCATAGCTCTGTCTATGAATTTGAGAGTGGTTGCATTTCTCCAGCACCATCCCTCAGCCTTTTACTGAAACTGTTGCAGGGAGAACACTTTGTTAATGTTTCAATTAAGGATATTCGCTTTAAACACCTTTAATAGAGTAATAGTGTTATTATATGGTGCAATCCTCTAGTGAGTGAGTTACCTTTGTGCCATTAATATCAAGCAAAACTTCTGAAGTCGAGAACCAAATTCTTAGCATTGCAAACAAACAAAAAAGATATTGAAAGCAAAGCATAAACTGAAAAGTATTGATAGCAAAACAAAATATTGCAAGGAATAATTTCAAAATGCGAGAACAAATTAATTTTAAATGGATGCAAAACAATAGTTTTCAGTTAAAAAAAAATATGATAACGCAATTAAATAAAACACCTCCCTTTTTCCTGCAATGTTCCCTATCTTTGGTTATGTTACCCTGACCTTTGCTTTTGCTGCCTTTTTTACAGTTTCAAGTCTTGGCTCATTCATTCCAGCAACATAGCACCCTGTATCCCACTGCTGGTTTTCCTCTGAATTTAAGCAGGGTCAGTCCTGGATGGGAGACCAGATGTAGCTGAAAGTGGTGAAAATAAATGTTAAAAATAAATGTTTGAAAAAAACTTTTTCACAAGGGAAAAATGTAAGTGAAACTTCATACGTGTCCGAAAACCATGTGACTGACTCGTGAACATTTAAACTATGATTTTTTTCACGTGATTTTTTAAATGTGTTCTTTTTGTAAAGGTAGTAGTTTACCGTGAATGCGATCTTTCCCCAAAACACAGGAACATTGCCTTTAATATAAGGAGCATTGTCGACAGCGCTCTACAACACGCCATGGATTTAATCCAGGCCCTAGTCTCACATTTGAAAATCAACACACAGCAAGTTTATTTTCTCTAAAAAAACAAGTATGTAATATAGTGTGCAATACCTGTATTGTAGTTACAGTGTACCACCTATGTGTTAATTATATATCACTATCATGTAGGCTACATGCATCACTTAAACTTAATGGCATGTTCAGTGGCATGTTGCCTTCTTGGTCATAATGCTACTGTCTTTCTGTTGTCTTCATGTACTGTGAAGGAGAATAGACTGCACACAAAAACACATGGCGTTTTCTTTGGAGCATGTGTGGGAAAACACCTGTGTTTGGTATGTGCACCCTCTTTCTCCTTTACTAAGTATCAGTCATAAAGTCTTTTTGGGTAAACACTGCAGAGTGGACAGATTTATTTATACATTGAGCTTTATGCGGGGATTCCAGAATGTTCTTTATTGTCTGCATGTAAAAATGAGGCGGAAAGATTCAGTTTCACTTTCCTCACAGTGTGGGAGGGAACAAATGTTGTCTCCACCTGCATAGTAGCACGGTGGGAAAGTTCTGTATTCAAATGATGAGGGATGGCTCTAGGCTTTTCGGGGCCCTAAACGAGATTTGTTTGCGCCCCCCCCCCCAACTCACAAGAAATTAAATGTTTAGTGGCCCCACTCTAGAGGGCAGAGAGAAAAATGTAAGCATTCAAATCAATTTCCTGCAATTCTACACATTTTGCCATGGGGTGAAGATAATTTGTTTTTAGTTTTAAAGCTATTTCCTGCAATTCTACACATTCTGCCATGACTGATGCCATGTTAATGATTTCTGAGTGAGATTGACTAACAAAATCAATGGGGGCCCCTGAAGGTCAGTGTTGGAATGAGTTACTTGGAAAAGTAATATATTATTACTTGGTGTGGAAAGTAATGCATTATATTACTAGTTATATTACTTTGCGTTACTTTCATAAAATAAAATAAAACTTCAAATCTCACCGTTTGTTTGACTGTCGGAGAGAGCAAGGCTCTACCACAGATAGGCTACTTATTAACTCAGGTTTGATCACTAGTTCCTCCTTTCATCTGTGGCGTTGCTTTCCTGTGCTAGTCTATAAGTGCTGTGCTATATATGGGTTGCTTCATTAGGCATATATACTGTAAGCCAAACATCTCTACAGATTTCCTATATTTTCATACAAAATGTTTCTCTCGAGCAGCCAGTTCTGGTTATAGGCCACACGTACACAGACCCATAGAGATGTATATAGGGCACACTTGCCACTAGATGGGAAAGCCCTCTATGGGCTTTACTATCACAGAAGCAATCAATGGCAAAGAGCAGAGGTGTGCCCTCTATACATTTTTATGGACAGCAGCTGTCATGACATTTCTCCAAACAGCCTTTCTCCGCTCACTCGAGAACTAAATGAGGAAACAAGTCGACATCAGATCATGGAAACACACGCCCGGTAGAGATATGATTCTGAAGTAGAGTTTGTGTTGTTTGACAAAATAACTGTACAAATATTACCCAATTTGAAAAAGTTACTCGTTACTTTACTCTGTTACTCATAACAGTAATCCGATTATGTAACGCGTTACTTTTGTAATGCATTACCCTCAACACTGGTGCCCAGTCGGTTTTCGGCCATGATTACTACAAGTTTAGATAGCCGGCTAGACTAACTTACCAGTCTAAAAATTGTTAGCTGACATGGCTAATTGAGTGACTGTCAGTGACTGACATCACAATAGAAAAACTGCTAATGCACAACCACATTTCGAACTTGCACCTTGTGTATTCTACTATTCTAACTCTCAACAGTAAGTTGAGACCCTGACTGAGTTGCTATTATTTTTGGTCAGGGGCCCCCTACCGGCCTGGGGCCCTAAGCGACCTCTTATGTCGCTTATGCCTGGAGCCGGCCCTGATGAGGTTGTGTCAGTACATGTGCAAAAGACTTCAGGGTTAAGATCAGAGTAAGTGGGGGAGATGGGAGGGTGTGAAGGAGGGAAGACGCAAGGGGTGCGGTGTCCCAAGGGAGAGGTACACTTCACACCCCTGGCCGTGAACCAAATATAACCAAGGTTGTTTTTTTAATGGAAATTGTGAGTAAGATTTGTCACTGCCAGCTATGCTCAAAATCCCCCACATATGTTATCACATTGTAGAAAAGGGGTAAAAATTACCCATCATCCTCATGAGAGATAAACAGAGACCAAGAATAACAGGGGAACTTTGTTAAGAAATAAGAAAGTGACTGTTGTGTCATTGGACTTTCAATTACATGTCTCCTTAGTTATCAGGTAATCACTAAATTAAATCATGACTTGATATACTGTTTGAACCTTAAACTTGAGCCAAAATCATGTGTTTATATGTATGGGAATGTCTGTCATGCACAAATGTGAAATCCAGATTTGGTGTAAAGTAAACCAATAATACCTGATGGTTTGTAAAACAAAAAAACTTTTTTAAAATTGTTAAACAAAAAAAGTGATTTCAGCATATTGTTGTTTAAAATACTTGATTGACAACGTATCATATTGTCACTTTGAAATGTCCAACATCATTTGTAATAGAAGATATTTCTTGTTTTTGTAGAACCCTCAGTTAAACAATGCTACTGTTTTTTAATAGCAACCTAGCCAGAAGATTCCGACCCTATCATTATGCTTGTTTACACTGAGCTGCACTGGGGTCAGAACTCCATCATGGTTAGATTAAGACACTGCGGAGCCGGTGCGAGATATGGGTCAGAAAATGTACCTCAATGCAGGGATGGGATATGCCACTGTACTCCAAATGTTACCTTTATCCATACTGATACATCGAGAAGATTGAAATACTGTCGGAAATACTAGCAGTATTTCAATCTTCTCGATATATCAGTGTAAGTATTGGACATCCACTCAAATACATTGACAGTTGGTGGAAGAAAAATCTGCAATAATTGTGGGGTGAGAACAGGGGGTGTTAAATAAAAGGTTCTTGAGAAAATGAGACTGAGGGATTTTCCTACTTTGCATAGGTGACTCAATCACATTCAACCCAAAACTGGAACTTACGTGCAGCGCTTTAGCTATGAATGCCTGCCCAAGTGTGTTGCTTTTCTCCACTATCTCTCTCAAGTTTAAATGTACTCATCTCGGGCAATTATTCATGTGTAATGTTCAATGGTGTGTGACCATGGTTGTTCATACCAAGGAGGAAGGTCAGGTTATCTAGTGGAATAGAATTAAGTTGAAAAGAATAGCTACTTTGAAAAACCAATGGATTCACCAAAAACATATTGTTTTTGATGATATTGGTTCTTAGACAGAGAGACAGGCTAAAGCCAAAAGCCTATCACACAAAACTGGCAATCCGTTTTTATCAATATGAATTATCAATATGCATATCAGCAATCTGAATTATAAATGTTGACTTCATTTGTCAGTATGTGTGAAACAATGTGCAAATTGCTATGTCTTGGGCATCGATTTTATGGTATTTCCATTGTTGTGGCCAACACTTACATTCCCCAATCACCCCCTACAATGAGTTTGATTCTACAGATAGAATCAACCACAGATTCCCATGTCAGCAATTTGCCAATGGAATTGAATCACAAAACCAAGAGGAAGTTGTTAGGAGGGGCAGAACACAACACAATGCGATCCGCCGGTCGCCGTCCAGACACCCAGACCACAAAGCACTGATTCACAAATTCAGTTCAACTGGAGGAAGCATATAAATAAAAAAACAGAAATCCCCCCAGTTTAAACGGATCTCAAACAGAATATAATTTATAAAGCAGAAATCCCCTCAGATTAACTGAATCTCCAACGTATTCAAATAGATGGGCACTTCCTGTTAAATGGAGATTAATAATTAATGCTGTCTTCTGGCATGTCTCCAAGTGTCTATCACTTTATTGAACCTCCAGAGCAGATCTACTGCTTGCCTAGACACTTTTTGTGACCAAATCTTTATTCAGTTGATCATTCTCTTGTTGGGTAGGGGGGCTTGGCTACAGGCACAATACACACATTCATATAATTTCATAGCTCGCATCCATCCGTGGGCTGCCACCCAAAAAGATATACAGTTGAAGTCGGAAGTTTACATACAAGTTTACATACACTTAGGTTGGAGTCATTAAAACTTGTTTTTCAACCACTCCACACATTTCTTGTAAACAAACTATAGTTTTGGCAAGTCGGTTAGGACATCTACTTTGTGCATGACACAAGTAATTTTTCCAACAATTGTTTACAGACAGATTATTTCACTTATAATTCACTGTATCACAATTCCAGTGGGTCAGAAGTTTACATACACTAAGTTGACTGTGCCTTTAAACAGCTTGGAAAATTACAGAAAATGATGTCATGACTTTAGAAGCTTCTAATTGACATCATTGGAGGCAATTGGAGGTGTACCTGTGGATGTATTTCAAGGCCTACCTTCAAACTCAGTGCCTCTTTGCTTGACATCATGGGAAAATCAAAAGAAATCAGCCAAGACCTCAGAAAAGTTATTGTAGACCTCCACAAGTCTGGATCATCCTTGGGAGCAATTTCTAAAAGCCTGAAGGTAACACGTTCATCTGTACAAACAATAGTACGCAAGTACAAACACCATGCGAAAAGTGCAAATCAATCCCAGAACAACAGCAAAGGACCTTGTGAAGATGCTGGAGGAAACAGGTACAAAAGTATCTATATCCACAGTAAAACGAGTCCTATATCGACATAACCTGAAAGGCCGCTCAGCAAGGAAGAAGCTACTGCTCCAAAACCGCCATAGAAAAGCCAGACTACGGTTTGCAACTGCACATGGGGACAAAGATCGTACTTTTTGGAGAAATGTCATCTGGTCTGATGAAACAAAAATAGAACTGTTTGGCCATAATGACCATCGTTATGTTTGGAGGAAAAAGGGGGACGCTTGCAAGCCGAAGAACACCATCCCAACCATAAAGCACAGGGGTGGCAGCATCATACTGTGGGGATGCTTTGCTGCAGGAGGGACTGATGCACTTCACAAAATATATGGCATCATGAGGAAGGAAAATCATGTGGATATATTGAAGCAACATCTCAAGACATCAGTCAGGAAGTTAAAGCTTGGTCGCAAATGGGTCTTCCAAATGAACAATGACCCCAAGCATACTTCCAAAGTTGTGGCAAAATGGCAACAAAAAGGACAACAAAGTTAAGGTATTGGAGTGGCCATCACAAAGCCCTGACCTCAAACCTATAGAATATTTGTGGGCAGAACTGAAAAAGTGTGTGCGAGCAAGGAGGCCTACAAACCTGACTCAGTTACACCAGCTCTGTCAGAAGGAATGGGCCAAACTTCACACAACTTATTGTGGGAAGCTTTTGGAAGGCTACCCAAAACGTTTGACCCAAGTTAAACAATTTAAAGGCAATGCTACCAAATAATGATTGAGTGTAACTTCTGACCCACTGGGAATGTGATGAAATAAATAAAAGCTGAAATAAATCATTCTCTCTACTATTATTCTGACATTTCACATTCTTAAAATAAAGTGGTGATCCTAACTGACCTAAAACAGGGAATTTTTACTAGGATTAAATGTTAGGAATTGTGAAAAACTGAGTTTAAATGTATTTGGCCAAGGTGTATGTAAACTTCCGACTTCAACTGTAGATATATATATACAGTATATATATATATATATATATATATATATCAGTGGAGGCTGCTGAGGGGAGAACGGCTCATAATAATGGCTTGAACGGAGCCAATGGAATGGTATTAAACCATGTGTTTGATGTATTTGATGCCGTTCCACCTATTCTGCTCCAGACATTACCACGAGCCCGTCCTCCCCAATTAAGGTGCCACCAACCTCCTGTGATATATATATTTTTTAAGTACACAAATACAACGCATTGATCACCATGATCATACCACAGAGTCAAAAAACAACAATACATTTGATATGTTCTTTTTTTTATAAGACGTGAGCCTTCATCCTCAACATTGGCTAGATCTTTGAGTCTATTTACATTTTAGTCATTTAGCAGACGCTCTTATCCAGAGCAACTTACAGTTAGTGAGTGCATACATTATTTTTCATACTGGCCCCCCGTGGGAATCAAACCCACAACCCTGGCGTTGCAATAGCCATGCTCTACCAACTGAGCTACATCCCTGCCGGCCATTCCCTCCCCTACCCTGGACGACGCTGGGCCAATTGTGCGCCGCCCCATGGGTCTCCCGGTCGCGGCCGGCTACGACAGAGCCTGGATTCAAACCAGGATCTCTAGTGGCACAGCTAGCACTGCGATGCAGTGCCTTAGACCACTGCGCCACTCGGGAGTGAGAGTGAGAGTCTATGTGAGAAAACCACCAGTGTTTGCTTCTTCTGGCAAATAATGAATCTGTTGCCTCAGCACAGAGAAAAAGAGAGAGAGAGAGAATATACTGTGACAAAAGGAATGAGAAATAGCATTCTTTGTTGAAAAGTCAGCTTACGTAAATGTATTGCAACATTTTGTTATTTTACCTTGAATTGACATGTGAATGTAGTGTATTTCACCTGTTCAGAAGATGTAGAAAAGCGAATGGAAAACAGTGAGAAACCGAGTGAAACAGAAGGAGTGAGAGAGTAACAGAGAGAGAAATAGAGAGAAACTCAGTGAAAGAGAGGCGGTGACAGAGTCACAGAGAAAGAGTGTTATAGAAAGAGAAAAAGGCTGGCATTGGAACAGGGGTGGTATCAGAAATAGACTTGAAATTGTTTCGACTGCAAATGTTTTCGCTTTGATTTTAGAGTGTGATTTACTCAATGGAACCTGGATGTAAAAAGCAGGATCTATTATTAATATCCAATGAAATCTGAACACTAATATTACACAAGGCTGCAGCCTGTCTCTGGGGAATGAATGGATGCACATATGTGTGTGTGTGTGTGTGTGTGTGTGTGTGTGTGTGTGTGTGTGTGTGTGTGTGTGTGTGTGTGTGTGTGTGTGTGTGTGTGTGTGTGTGTGTGTGTGTGTGTGTGTGTGTGTGTGTGTGTGTGTGTGTTTGTTTGTGTTGGGTGGGCTGGTTGAAATTGACACACAAAAAATCAAATAAAATAGAAACGTGACATGGCTGAGCTGAGCTGAGGTCACGTAAACTCACATTCAAAGTCAAACGCAGCATCAGCAAAGAGACCTGCTCCGACTCCGTCATCAGTTAGACAGCCAAGATCATGGATCATAAAAAAATGGAAACGGTGCCTATAAACGTAGAAAGAGCACATTCTACATTGTCACGTCAAAACGTGCTATTTTTTGAGTGGCTAAAACCATGATTTGGTCAAACAGTAAAGTGCATTATCATCATGATTCCTGTAATGAAAGTGTCTGCTGTGCCCCTGTGCCTGTGCCCTCGCTGGGGCCTGCTGCTGCGATGAGTGAGCCAGTTTCCTCTCCCTCTATGCGCTCGAGAGAAAAATGCGTTCTGATTGTATAACATTTCAAAACGCAATTGCGGGGAAAACACAGCTTTGGAAGCTTCATCCCCTTGTTCTTGTCAAAGTGAAGAGGGGCTTTCTGGAGTTAATCTTTTTTATTTGTAACTCTCAATATTCAGCTCAATAGCAACTATTTTACAACCAAGATATTTGATATAACATTGAGATATAGAGTGGCGCACCAGCCATTGCAAGGGAATGGGTAGTAGCCTACATCTGCAACGTTTTATAGGACATGCCATTTACTGTTGGATGAATACATGGCTAGCAGTGGGTATTACAATGCATTCCGAAAGTATTCAGACCTCTTGACTTTTTCCACATTTTGTTCAGTTACAGCCTTATTCTAAAAAATATTTAATTGTTTTTTTCCCTCATCAATCTATACACAATACCCCATAATGACAAAGCAAAAACAGGTTTTTAGAAAATGTTGCTAATTTATTTAAAATAAGAAACTGAAATATTACATTTACATAAGTATTCAGACCCTTTACTCAGTACTTTGTTGAAGCACCTTTGGCAGCTATTACAGCCTCGAGTCTTCTTGGATATGACGCTACAAGCTTGGCACAACTGTATTTGGGGAGTTTCTCCATTCTTCTCTGCAGATCCTCTCAAGCTCTGTCAGGTTAGATGGGGAGCATCGCTGCACAGCTATTCTCAAGTCTCTCCAGAGATGTTAGATCAGGTTCAAGTCCGGGCTCTGGCTGGGCCACTCAAGGACATTCAGTGACGTGTCCCGAAGCAACTCCTGCATTGTCTTTGCTGTGTTCTTAGGTTCGTTGTCCTGTTGGAAGGTGAACCATCGTCCCAGTCTGAGGTCCTGAGCGCTCTGAAACAGGTTTTCATCAAGGATCTCTCTGTATTTTGCTCAGTTCATCTTTCCCTCGATCCTGACTAGTCTCCAAGTCCCTGCCGCTGAAAAACATCCCCACAGCATGATGCTGTCACCACCATGCTTCACCGTAGGGATGGTGCCAGGTTTCCTCCAGAAGTGATGCTTGGCATTCAGGCCAAAGAGTTCAATCTTGGTTTCATTAGACTAGAAAAGAGAGACATCTAGGTGCCTTTTGACAAACTCCAAGCTGGCTAAAAGTGCCTTTTACTGATGAGTGGCTTCCGTCTGGCCACTCTAGGCCTGATTGGTGGAGTGCTGCAGAGATGGTTGTTCTTCTGGAAGGTTCTCCCATCTCCACAGAGGAACTCTGGAGCTCTGTCAGAGTGACCATCGGGGTCTAGGTCACCTCCCTGAACAAGGCCCTTCTCCCCCGATTAGTATTGGTAGTTCCAAACATCTTCCATTTAATAATGATGCAGGCCACTGTCTTCTTTGGGACCTTCAATGCTGCAGAAATGTTTTGGTACCCTTCCCCAGATCTGTGCCTCGACACAATCCTGTCTCGGAGCTCTGCGGCAATTCCTCCGACCTCATGGCTTGGATTTTGCTCTGACATGCACTGTCAACTGTGGGACTTTATATAGACAAGTGTGTGCCTTTCCAAATCATGTCCAATCAATTTAATTTACCACAGGTGGACTCCAATCAAGTTGTAGAAACATCTCAAGGATGGTCAATGGAAACAGGATGCACCTGAGCTCAATTTCAATTTCTGTAGTCTATTTATTATTCTTGGGTCCCACTAAATCATGGGCTGTTGTCACCAACTGTAAAAGTTAGTGGCACCGGTGAGTTTGCGGCGCGTGCAGTGATGTGGGCTGGTGTGGATAAAATGCCAGGGCCGAATTCTTGTCCCAGTCCGCCCCTGTGTGTGTGTGTGTGCACATGCTTGCGTGCATACAGTATATGCATGTATGAGTGTGAAAGACATAGAGGCAAATATAAACAAAATTTCTGGACATACAGAGCTGTATTTCTCCAAAACATAGTCCTGCTATCTCAAGACATGTCCATTGTCCGTTCACAAACAGAGTAACAAACACCTCTTAAAGTCCTCCCAAAGCCCACAGATATTAGCATACAAACTTTGAGCTCTGTTCCACCAAGAATAGAAGCTGAATCCTGCTTTGTTCTAAACCAAGTGTAGCAACAAGAGAAGAACCTCCTTCATCTCCATGGGCCAAAGCCAAACACACAGAAACATTGATCTCTCTCTCTCTCTCTCTCTCTCTCTCTCTCTCTCTCTCTCTCTCTCTCTCTCTCTCTCTCTCTCTCTCTCTCGCCTGATATTGCCATAGGCAGCTTGTCTTTTCCACTGAGCTTGTGTGAATAGACTGTAGTCTCTCTCTCTCTCTAATCTCTCTGTTTGTTTGAGTGTGTGCATGCTCTGGTGATAAGGGAGATGGACTGGTGATCAGAAGGTTGCTAGCCATCATCCTGTAATCCTGTATGGGACTCAGTGTTGCTGTTCCCTGGAGCTAGGCATTCAACCGGAACTGCTTCAGTGATGTGAAGTAACATAAATAAAGAGGAATAAATCAAAAGTAAGCATTTAAAGCCTGGTAAGCAGGAACACACTAACAACTGATAACTGCTATAAGGTACGAAAAGGATAACCTTAGAAAATGTTTTAAAACTGATTCCCTTCCTTCATTTTTGAAGGGTTATGTCTTCTCTCAATATGGGATGTCTGGTTGCTCTGTCCCATTACGGTAGTTGTCATGTCGTTTTTATTAACGTATTGAATTGGCCTAACGCTTAGCATCCTCAAAAGCTAGTATGCCTGAAAGCTCTCGAGGCATCTGTTATAAAAAGAAACACAACACCTACAAATTAGATATGAATAACTCAACAATGTCTTTGATGGCCACAGAGGAGAAAGAGCGAGAGAGAGAGATACAAAGACAGAGACAGAGACATAGACAGACAAACAGTGAGAGAGAGATGAGGAAGTTGTCACCAGTCATGCTGACCATCTCTCTATATTAACCATAGACAAGAGGAACTACCAGCTCTATTGTTGACCTTCTGCTTGAGTCACTGTTCGAGTCAGAGTAACGGTTATCTTAGGACTGGAAATATCAGAAAAACTAAACTGTGCTCCTACAATACAAAAAAATGACAGAAAACTGAAACGCCCATTGACGTATTGTCTGGCATACAAACAAACCATGTCCATAAATGTAGTCAAGTATCCCCTACAGATGTACCACTGACCCACCAGGCAGGTGTTTTTACCAAAGTCAAACTTCCTGAAATGCAATGACTAATAGGCTAGTGACCAAGGACAAAAAGGCACCAATGAAATGATTTGATGTTATAGGCAGTGCTCAAGAAGATGGTCAGTAAGAACCATACACTCTTGTATGTCCATTGGCGTCCTTGTTTAGGAATTGTAAACAGTAAATCTTTACAGCGTAGAATAAAGCCCTCCCACATTTGCTCTTGCCTCTATAAAACATTAAGAATTATATCTACATTTCAGTATAGAATCTTATACTTTTCAGAATAATATTTTTTTTTTTTTCACGTGAATGATATGCAAAACTGCTATTTGAAACTCATTGGCTGATGTTCAAGTAAATACCTCCCACACGTCCCTTACACAGTAATAACCACAGTCTCAATGCTGTTGACTCATAATAACCCTGTTACTGGTTTCCTGCTAAATCAAAGGTGATAAGGTCTATGCAAATAAAGTCCAGGTATATTTGCATTGCAAATCTTTTAACTGCCATGTTACTGTTTCGCATAACTCTAATGTTAAGCAGGCTCAGTGTACTTCTGGAAACATGATCCTGGAAAATTCCACACTTTCTGGAAAGTACCACCATGAGTGAAGTGTTGAGGAGTGCTTATGTGACAGATTTGAGTAACTTTCTATTTTCAAACCGATCAATCTCAAGGATTTTCGATTTTTCAGTTTCAGGTGGAAATAACACTGGACTGATGCAAACATCTTTCTAGTAAAAAACATAATTACTGATCGGAAACCTGAGACTTACAGCCAGCAAACCATTTCTCTCTGAGGGATATTTTTTTAACCATCTATCTGGCCCTTTGTCTGACTGTCTACACAGTACTAATCTCTCTGTATGTCTGTCTGTCTATTGGTCTGTCTCTGTGATGTTTCCAAATTGATCGTATGCAAATGATACAATCTATCTGTACTACAATCTAACACACAGGAGAGGAGCATTCCAACACTTTGCCTACAACAGATACCTTAATCTTGGTGGAAAAGCTATGCAAATCTTACATCCTAGTTTCAGCTATCCTGGAATTCAACGTCTATAACACAATGACTTTCCAAGGAAGTAAAAAATAACAGATGATATAACAGGACATCAAATCAGTTATTTGTATTCAGTGAAATTATAGGGGGAAAGGGATTGTAACATTACATACTATCAATAGTGATAATGAATTGATGATAGCATCAAAGTGGGCCACAAACTCTGTACTACTCACTTAGATGGGAGGTGCAGAAACTGGTGCAATAATGAGCAATCAATTATCACTTGTAGACTTGCCACACTACTACCTCATTCCAAATCCGTGTCCCAGTGCTTCTATGTCATATGATAACTATCATCTGATCAGTCTACAGTTTAATTTGGTGAGGTGTACCACACGGGTTCAGAGCTTGGAAACCTTCTGTTCTCTAAAATAATCCATAAACATGGTCATCATTGAAACCAGTCAATATTGTACCACTACATTCCCTCAAAGCATGTACCAAGGATGTTAAACTGAATAGCAGGCAATTTCTTAGCATATTTATAATCAGAATGGGATTTGACTACTCCTGCTGGCGCTACCTTGCAGGTTGGTTTATGAGAAGCGGGAATGGCTGCAGTAATGCAAGAAAAACTGCTGTTTTATTGTGGGTAGAGAGTAAATTAATTGTGGCGGTGGACACTAATTTACAGTGCATCATTGCACCCACATCAGCATTATCCACACTTTTGTGTAATCCAAACTGAAATTTAATTTCTGCACAAAACAGTAATACATTTTCATCTGGTAATTATAATAAACAGGCTGTACAGTATGTGAAAGTGTAGCTAAAATGATCTTCCTCTTGTGAACTCTGAAGTGTGTAGATACAGCCGGAGCGGAAACTACAGCCTGTGATGATTCCACTAGAGCAGTGAGCGAATGAACTCAATAAACTCAACCTGCCTCGCCCCCGCCACACACACACACACACACACACACACACACACACACACACACACACACACACACACACACACACACACACACACACACACACACACACACACACACACACACACACACACACACACACACACACACCTGCTGCATCGGATCAGCGCTTCCCCCCCAGGCCTCGCACAGGCCTTAGCAGGCTTTGCAGCTTTTATTATCTGTGATGTGTTGGAATATGGGTTTCCTGTCTGTGTGTATGCTACTAAAGGCTATATCAGCTGTGCAGGGCAATAGTATTAGAGCAATATGAATCAAGACTCTTTATCAGTTGCAAAGTGACAAAAGTTGTTTTAAGACTGCAGCCACACCACAAGGTTAAACATAATAGAATACATGATTAGAAGGACACTAGTTTAACATAATAGAATAGCAATGTATTGTCCATCTCGCAAAGGAAATTCATATTTTGCTCTGCTACCAACTCATGGACAAATATCCCAGCAGTGCACGAGTCGATATGAGAATACGTAGTATCGTAATCCTATGATATTGCACTGTCAAAGCTACCCAAGGACAAGGCATATTATGATAAGAGCGATGTTGCAACAGGGTTGTGCTGAAATTGGTACCTAGAGGGTGTGATAGAAGGTACTACAAATGTATTAATTCATGATGTACTACACACAAATGTTAACAAATCTTCGACGGAGGTGTTACCACATTTTCTACACAGGTCTGCCAAACTACCGTATCATATCCCTCGCATCCACCATTGTGAAACAGAGCTAGACTTCCACTGCTCTCTCTCCCCCCTCTGGGCTCATTTCTGAGCCAGGCAGAAATGCAAGCCTTCCATTCAGGGTCAGAGCCGCGGCGGTTGATATAGGTCATCAGACGCCTATCAGACACACTCACACAGAAGTAGACGTCTGTCACCACAGCTACTGATACCGATGGTGACGGGGATGACGATGGCGGTAGAAGCTGAGGTGAAAGTGCTTTGTTTTAGGCCCCAGCGAGTGTCTTTCATTGAGTCTGTGCTTCAAGAGTATGTGTTCTTCTCTCCCTTAGCAGGAGTTAAACCATTTTTTGCAGTGAATTATTTAATGTAAGTTACGGAGTTGACAGGCAGTGCTTGACTTCACAATACAATCTTTTCAGCATTGACAGCATTTCCCAGAAAAATGGCTGCAAACCAAGGACAGGATTTGTGTAGGCTATTAGCAAACGCTAACGGCAGAACAAGCACTCTCTGTGAAGCGTGACGGAGCCAAAGGAGAAGCCACCATGTAGGGGAAGGTTTGTTCTGACAGAATCCCTTTGACAGGGAATCGCTAGCTGTGTCTCGCCAGCTGCTGTGCTGCCCTCTTGGCCTTTTCGCTAGCGTAAGCCGATCCATACACATGTTCGTTCACATACACACCCCCACACACACTCACACCCCCCTAACCCCCTAACCCTGACACAGCAGAGAGAGAGAGAGAGAGAGAGAGAGAGAGAGAGAGAGAGAGAGAGAGAGAGAGAGAGAGAGAGAGAGAGAGAGAGAGAGAGAGAGAGAGAGAGAGAAAAAACATGGGTACTCAAAGTAATTCCTCATTGCTGCTATTTAAAGAAAAGGGGAAAGATGTGGTGTGCAGAGTGGTGTTACAGCACTGCTCCTATGCGCTGTCTTTGATTTTCACACATGCATTAAGACCACCTAAGGAAACGTTGACAGTTCATGATCAGCTATTCTGGGAGGATGGTGGAATGTAAAGGCCCTAAGCGGAGAACCACCTTAAAAAAGCATGGACTTCTTATCTGTGAGTCCGCGACCCAAATGGCACCCTATTCTATAAAGTGTAGTAGTTTGACCAGAGCCCTATGGGCCCTGATCAAAAATAGTGCACTATAAAGGCAATAGAGTAGCATTTGGGACACTTAGGGTGCCTTTTGGGAGACTCCGGTAATGTGCTGATTTACCTCTTAAAGACCATCATTCTAATTAAGGGAACTGCCCTCATTGCTTTTCTGAAATTAGTACTAAGCATCAAGAGGTTCGTGTCCAAAGATTACCTTGATTAATGGCACTTTTCTGTGCGTGTGCATGTGCATGCATGCGTGTGTGCGAGTGTCCCTGTATGTGGCACATTTGTTTCCATGTGTGGTGTTTTGTTGAAAGCCCTGCAGTCACGTCCTTAATTTGCAATCAATAGGTCTTTCATCACGCCTATCAATTTACCATTACAGGTCATTCAGACCCTTCCAGGTCACAAAAGTGAACATTATCTCAGAAAATACTTGGTGGTGGTCTATCAACACAATAAAAACAGAAGATTGTCAATGCATGTAAAATACTACCCAATAAAATCCTTTGGGAGTCAGGCACTGCAATTTAATGAGTGCACAGACGTCTCCACAACCCTCTTACAATCACATCCCTTACAAACTGAAACACATTACTCAAGTGCTTCCACAGTCTGGCCCTCAAAATGTGGACCCCACGGACAGACTGTAAACGTCTATGAGGCTACAGAAAGACCAGCCGTAAGAGTTTGGAATCTCCATGCAGGGATTGAGTAGGTTCTATTGAGTAGGACCTGTTTTTACTTAGATACTTAGCCATACAGCCAGGGCTCTAAATTAACATTTTTCATTGGTAGTACCTATGCTCCCAACTTAAAAAAATTAGGAGCACCACATAATTGTATTTTTTATATAAAAAATTATTGAGATATTGGACCTATATAAATTCTAGCTACTTTTGAAGCGCATGTCGTGTCCTAGAAACTAATATGTAACCCTGTAAAGACATTAGTTTATTATAAAAGCTCAAATGTTGATACAAATACCTGTGATTGAAATGACAAAGTAATTAGTATAATATTAGGTTTCTACATTGTGTAAAAAGCACTGTTTCCTATTGAGATGCGTTACATAGAAAATTGTACACTGTGTCTTTAAGAATGTAAAGTTTGTGAGTGATGACATGAAAAATCTGTCATTCATTCATTGCTATGATCATTTGTATTTGTATTTATTAAGGATCCCCATTAGTTCCTGCTAAGGCAGCAGGTATAAAATATTACATGACATTACATAACACTTTTCACAACACATTAAGTGTGTGCCGTCAGGCCTCTATTCTGCCACCACATATCTTCAATACAAAATCCTTGTGTACGTGTGTATGAGTATGCGTGTGTCTGTGCCTCTCTGTGTCATTGGTCTCCTAAAGAACATATACTTTTCATTCTGTGCCCCCAAATGTTTAGATATACAGTGCAGTCGGCGTATTCAGCCCCTTTGACTTTTTCCACATTTTGTTCCGTTACAGCCTTATTCTGAAATTGATTAAATTCTTTTTTCCCCTCATCAATCTACACACAATACCCCATAATGACAAAGCAAAAACAGGTTTTTTGAAAAATTAAATAAAATATTTACATAAGTATTCAGACCCTTTACTCAGTACTTTGTTGAAGCACCTTTGGCAGCTATTACAGCCTCGAGTCTTCTTGGATATGACACTACAAGCTTGGCACACCTACATTTAGGGAGTTTCTCCCATTCTTCTCTGCAGATCATCTCAAGCTCTGTCAGGTTGGATGGGGAGCGTTGCTGCACAGCTATTTTCAGGTCTCTCCAGAAATGTTAGCTCGGGTTCAAGTCCAAGCTCTGGCTGGGCCACTCAAGGACATTCAGAGACTTGTCCCGAAGACACTCCTGCGTTGTCTTGGCTGTGTGCTTAGGGTCGTTGTCCTGTTGGAAGGTGAACCTTCGCCCCAGTCTTAGGTCCTGAGCGCTCTGTAGTATGTTTTCATCAAGGATCTCTCTGTTTTCATCTTTCCCTCGATCCTGACTAGTCTCCCAGTCCCTGCCGCTGAAAAACATCCCCACAGCATGATGCTGCCACCACCATGCTTCACCATAGGGATGGTGTCTGGTTTCCTCCAGGTGTGACGCTTGGCATTCAGGCCAAAGAGTTCAATCTTGGTTTCATCAGACCAGACCATCTCATGGTCTGAGAGTCCTTTAGGTGCCTTTTGGCTAACTTCAAGAGGGCTGTCATGTGCCTTTTACTGAGGAGTGGCTTCCGTCTGGCCACTCTACCATTAAGGCCTGATTGGTGGAGTGCTGCAGAGATCGTTGTCCTTCTGGAAGGTTCTCCCATCTCCACAGAGGAACTCTGGAGCTCTGTCAGAGTGACCAATGGGTTCTTGGTCACCTGCCTGACCATGGCCCTCCCCCGATTGCTCAGTTTGGCCAGGCGGCCAGCTCTAGGAAGAATCTTGGTGGTTCCAAACTTCTTCCATTTAAGAATGATGGAGACAACTGTGTTCTTGGGGACCTTCAATACTGCAGAAATGTTTTGGTACCCTTCCCCAGGTCTGTGCCTTGACAAAATCCTGTCTCGGAGCTCTACAGACAATTCCTTCAACCTCATGGCTTGGTTTTTGCTCTGACATGCACTGTCAACTGTGGGACCTCATATAGACAGGTGTGTGGGTCTGAATACTTATGTAAATAAGGTATTTCTGTTTTTTTATTTGTAATACATTTACAAAGGTTTCAAAAATCCTGTTTTCGCTTTGTGATTATGGGGTACTGTGTGTATGTTGATGAGGATTGTTTTATTTATTATCCATTTTAGAATAAGGCTGTAACGTAACACAATGTGGAAAAAGTGAAGGGGTCTGAGTACTTTCCGAATGCACAGTATTTGTAAAGTTACCAGGTTGTTAGCTAGCTAGCTACCCTAGCTAATGAGGTAACATGACTGAACAAGGAGTTAACAGACCGCAACTAGTTTTAGAACGGCCATGACATGGTTTATGACTGTAAAATGCGGCCCGCCAATATGCATCCAGCTGCAGCGCCATTGCGCAATATAAGGTAAAAAACGTAGTACTTGTAATATTGGTCATAACTTTTGAACGGTTTGGGCTAGAGACAAGTTGTTGTTTTCTCTATAGTAATGGTGCAACCACCACGGTCACGAATCTGCACAACTTTTTTCTCTAGGGCACTCGGAAACAGCAGTACACCGAAGACTAATCATTACAACAATTATTATCTGGCTGATACTTTTTCTTGGTGCACTGGTGCCAGGGCCATAACTACAGGACACAGAGGTCCGGACCTCAAATTTTTTATAATAAAAAGAAATACATTTTATATATACTGTATATACTGTATATAGTACACAATACAGAAAATCAATTACGGGTCAACATGTAAATATTGCTCCCAGCGTTGATTAAAGCTCAGAACGCTTATATTCTTGATATGACCGAGTTCTAATCGCGCCTGCCTCTTTGCGAAAGAGTGGAATCATGAACAGTGGTTTGATCGTTATGTTCACCTGCGTTCCCCGGATTTGTCTCCTGGATTTGCCTTTATAGCAGCACATTCAACACTCTCTCAAATGGCTAACTCCACCCTCTCACGGCACAGGCCGAGGGCCTGAGACTTCGCGTGAAACAAACTACCCCAGCTCAAGTAGGCAACCAGAGACGCTGCTCACAGTTTTTGCGAGATGTCATACAAAATACAATTTTTAAATCATCAAGCAACTCCTGCCGTGTCTACAGACATTCCCCAAATAAACAAACAACGACTCTCGGAGAATGAGTGCACAACTGGTAAATAGTAGCTTAAAGATATGTCTGTCAGTCAGGTGACTAGCTGCTGGCAGAGACTTCTCTTGCAGTAACGTTGAAGGGCTCTGGCTAGTTAATGAAGTAAGAAGCTAACGTTAAACGGCGCCTGCCTCAGCAGGAGCAAAAAATAGGCTACGAAGTTCACATTATAACTTTGCTTTACAGAGAGTAGGCTACTGAGACAGACAGTGATGTGGTGCTCAGTGGTGAGGCTGAGGCAGGCCGCCATACATGCAGGAGGAAGCAGAGGAGAGAGAGAGAGAGAGGACGCGAACACAGAGAGAGGATAGTACATATGTTCTCAAACTTGAGGTCGGGGCCTCAAGTTTATCAAGCTAAATTTGTGGATTTGGCCATTTCAGCCACACGCGCTTCTGACAGGTGTATAAAATCGAGCACACAGACATGCAATCTCCATAGACAAACATTGACAGTAGAATGGCCTTAGTGAAGAGCTCAGTGACTTTCAACGTGGTGCCGTCATAGGATGCCACCTTTCCAACAAGTCAGTTCGCCACACAAGCTCACAGAACAGGACCGCCGAGTGTTGAAGCACATACATTTGTTTGGTCTGTCCTCGGTTGCAACACTCACTACCGAGTTCCAAACTGCTTCTGGAAGCAGTGTCAGCACAAGAACTGTTCGTCGGGAGCTTCAAGAAATTGCTTTCCATGGCCATACACAAGCCTAAGAGCACCATGCGCAATCCCAAGCGTCGGCTGGAGTGGTGTAAAGCTCATCGCCATTGGACTCAGGTGCAGTGGAAACGCGTTTTCTGGAGTGATGAGTCACTCTTCACCATCTGGCAGTCCGACGGACGAATCTGGGTTTGTCGGATGCCAGGAGAAGGCTACCTGCCCGAATGCATAGTGCCAACTGTAAAGTTTGGTGGAGGAGGAATAATGGTCTGGGGCTGTTTTTCATGATTCGGGCTAGGCCCCATAGTTCCAGTGAAGGGAAACTCTGTGGCAACAGTTTGGGGTAGGCCCTTTCCTGTTTAAGCATGACAATGCCCTCGTGCACAAAGCGAGGTCCATACAGAAATAGTTTGTCGAGATCGGTGTGGAAGAACTTGACTGGCCTTTACAGATACCTGACCTCAACCCCATCGAACACCTTTGGGTTGAATTGGAACGCCGACTGCGAGCCAGGCCTAATCGCCCAACATCAGTGCCCGACCTCACTATTGCTCTTGTGGCTGAATGGAAGCAGGTCCCTGCAGCAATAATCTAACATCTAGTGGAAAACCTTCCCAGAAGAGTGGAGGCTGTTATAGCAGCAAAGGAGGGACCAACTCCATATTAATGCCCATGATTATGGAATGAGATGTTTGACCAGCAGGTGTCCACATACTTTTGGTCATGTATTTTATGTTTTAATATGAACATCCCCACATGGCCTGTCTTCCCTATAGACCTACATTATAATTCAATCAAAATGCAAACATTACAGTTCTAAAAATATCATACTTTTCTTTTATATCGGTGGTTGTTCGTCTTATCTCGATCACCCACTGTTTACAGTTTTATAGTTTATTTTACTCATTACCCACCTTTTTTTACCAATACATCACTGATATTAATACAGAATCGTAAGTAATATTCTAATAATTCATGTGAATGTGATAATACGATCATCTGTGCGCTCCATTGATGTCTGTTTGTGCTGAGCTTGATTAGTAATGCCTAGGAATACAAATGTGAACACTATATAATTTGGGAAAAGAGATATGTAAAGAGTTGATGATTTTATGCAATTCATCATTACAACTGACTGAACAGTCACTGATGCTAGTGTGAATCATTTCTCATATTTCCCCCCTTTCAGCGGTATAACATTACAATTGTATAGCTAATAGGCTATGAGGTGAATGAACCTACAGCAGCCAAGGTGATAATAGCATTTGAAAGTTTCTTAAATATATAGAAATGCAGTTAATGAGCTTCAACTTTACAAAAATGGTTGCACTTTAGAGCCCTGTACACAGCTTTACATTTGTTTTACGAAAATCACAGAGTCATGGATATTTTAGAGCAGGGGTATCAAACGTCCGCAAACGGGTTTAATCCGGCCCGCGAGATGATAAAAAAAAAAAAATAAAAAAAATACATTTAATAATTTTGTAAAGTATACAAATGCGCTGCAATTTTTCAATAAAATAAACTGCTGTTCCAATTGCGTCCACTGGATGGCGCAATAGCAATTGTGTTAAGCAAGCAAACTGTTTATACCGGGGCAGAGCAAGTAGGTCAAGCACGTGCAGCCAATGAGCTACTTTGTTTTGCCCGCGATATTTATTACGGCTTCTACTTTTAACATGATGTGCTTTGGCAACCTCATTGCCCCAATATGTCTCTGTCAAAAAAGAGAAAAGTGGACGCAGAGTGCAGAGTGTTCCAAGAAAAATGGTCATCCTATTTATTCACGGAATTGAATGGGAAAGCTTGGTGTGTTCAGAGCATGTTGCAGTGCTGAAAGAATATAACCTTTGTCGCCACTATGTGAGTCTTCATGCCGACAAATATGACAACTTTCAAGGACAGCGGAGATGAGAGAAGGTGAATGAACTGTTGGCGGGTCTGAAGAAACAGCAGTCTGTGTTTACTCACAGCCGAGACATCAGTGACGCTGCAGTGAAAGCTAGCTACCTCATTGCTAATGAAATCGCAGTGGCTTCAAAACCATTTAGTGAGGGTGAATTTGTAAAAACATGCATGATGAAGGCAGCGGAGAATGTGTGCCCTGAAAAGCGGCAGGCTTTTGCAAATATCAGCCTGACAAGAAACACAGTTGCAGACAGGATTTCCGATCTTTCAGTGGATTTGGACAGCCAGTTGAAGCAAAAAGTAAAGTCATTTATTGCGTTTTTCGGTTGCAATTGATGAAAGCACGGACATTACAGATGTTGCACAACTGGCCATTTTCATCCGCGGAGTTGATGACACATTGACCGTCACCGAGGAGTTCGTGGAGTTGGTGCCGATGACAGATACAACGACAGCAGCTGATATTTTTACCGCACTCGTCGAGGCGCTGGACAGGGTCGGAGTGGACTGGTCCCGCGCTGTCAGCCTGGCTACAGATGGTGCGCCCTCAATGATCGGGGAAAAAAAGCAGGCGTTGTGACAAAGTTCAGAGAGAAAGTGCAATCTGCAAATGGAGGACGTGATTTTTTGACTTTTCACTGTATTTTGCACCAGGAGGCTTTGTGTTGCAAGTCATTAAAGATGGATAACGTCATGAAGGTGGTCATCCAAATTGTTAATTTCATCCGATCCAGAAGCCTGAATCACCATCAGTTTGACAGCCTTCTCAGAGAGAAAGACCACATCTATGGCCTGCCATACCACACTGAGGTAAGATGGTTAAGCCGAGGTGCTGTGCTGAGGCGTTTCTTTGATTTACGAGAAGAAATTGAACAGTTCATGGAAGAAAAGGGCAAACCAGTGTTAGAATTTCATTCCGCAGAATGGATGCAGGACCTTGCATTTATGGTGGATGTTACAGAGCACCTGAATAACTTGAACAAACAGCTGCAAGGGCGCAACAAAGTTGTGACGCGAGTATTATGACAGCATACGTTCTTTCAAGTTGAAGCTGTCATTGTGGGAGACGCAACTTGCCGGTGGTGATGCAGCTCACTTCCCCTGTCTGAAAAATGTGTGCGCGACCCAACATGTGGCAGACATGAAGCGGTTCAAAGATAAAATAACGGGACTGTTACGGGAGTTTGAGCAACGCTTTCAGATTTATGTTTATATGTTTTTATGTTGATGTGCTATTGTTTTTAATTGATTTTATTTTATTTGTATATTTAACCTATTCTTGACTCTGTGGTTCTTGCACTTGTTTGGGGAACAGGATTTCATTATTTTTATCTACATTTCTGCCTGAGAAAATGACACCCTGATATAGTTCTGTGATCTGTGAAACAGTTCTGTTAATCACTGAGGCATTGTGTGTTTGTGTGTTCTTTGTCCTCAGAACTTTCAAATAACTTGAGGTGTTTTGTGATTAATAGTGATGTTGTGCTTTTGGACACTGTCCTCAGGCTCCAGCTTTATGTTTATATGTTTTTATGTTGATGTGCTATTGTTTTTAATTGATTTTATTTTATTTGTATATTTAACCTATTCTTGACTCTGTGGTTCTTGCACTTGTTTGGGGAACAGGATTTCATTATTTTTATCTACATTTCTGCCTGAGAAATGACACCCTGATATAGTTCTGTGATCTGTGAAACAGTTCTGTTAATCACTGAGGCATTGTGTGTTTGTGTGTTCTTTTTCTTTAGAATTTTCAAATAAACTTGAGGTGTTTTATGATTAATAGTGATGTTGTGCTTGTACTATTTTGGACACACTGTCCTCAGGCTCCAGCTTTATGTTGTATGTTGATCGTATTAAAACAAAGAAAACAATCTGAAGTTGTTGTTTTTAAGTTATATATACCATGATTTTTCCGGTCCGGCCCACTTGGGAATAGATTTTCCTCCATGTGGCCCCTGAGCTAAAATGAGTTTGTCACCCCTGTTTTAGAGGTTGCAGTAAGAGCTAGGTTTATCCATAGCTCTTACTAAAACTCCACGACTCTCTGATAGGGTACACTACACATAGGACAGACGATCGGTCAGAAATGGTCAGTGGCTGACCATCACCCACAGTCCGCATCATTACTGTTAGTTGGACGTGGGTGATGGCCATCTGTCCCGATTCGACATACATCAGTGTCCGACCATCACTCAATGCAAGGGGGTTGGGGAGGTTGAGAACCTCAGGTTAGCGTTCTTATTCTGGAGGCAGCTCTGCAGAGTGGTCACTAGCTGGCACAGCCACAAAGTCATACAATCGGATTCTAACCCTAACCTTAACCACACTGCTAACCCTAATGCCTAACCCTAATCTTACATTTAAAAAGAAATGTCATGAATTTTTACAACATAGCCAATTTTGACTCTGCAGCTGGCCCATCTAGTGGAAATCGCTCAGTTCTGCCTCAAGGACACGACTCATCCCAATAAATGACAACCTGCTAACAGTGTTATAGTGCTAAAACAAGGTGGTTAAGAGATTAAAGGTTTGAATGTGCATACATTATTCACTGTATAAAAATAACATGAATGGAGTTTGTGTGCGTTTACAATCCATTGCTTCATTCCATCCCTTAATTCCACCCCTTTTGATAAGTGGGAAACTATAATCTACAGATGATTGGTACCCTGTACACATTACTGAGCCAAACCCAGCCAAGTCGAGCCGTTCTGGGCTGGGCTGGCCTGGTTGCCAATCCACCATAGTTGCTAGAACAGTGCTAGAAAAGGTCAATGCCATGGTTAAGGTCAGCCCTATAGTGTGAATCAGACATGGCTGCTACTACCTGGCAAACCATGGTGCTGTCTCGAGGGCATTGGGGCTAAGAAAGGCAATTTGCAGAAGAACCGGGGGATTGGGTTCTGCTGTGAACCCAGGACCCATGAGCTGAGCTTCACGCCTGTTAAGGACCTCTGTTTAAAGAACTGCTCGCTGATCTCCTTTCCCTCCCTCGGCCGCAGCTGTCGCCGAGATTCCGATTTCGGGCTGGCCAGGGTTACGATAGGGCAAACACTTCACTGTCCTTGAGTTTCCAAGAACCTGAACTAACAAGACTCCTCCGGGAATGTCTCGCTCTGAGAAGTGCAGCACATGTCCCGGAGAGAAACTCAAAGCGGGACCAACGTTTTTATTCAATATTTACAGCATTAAACAGATGGAACCAAAGAGCCGTTCACAAAATATCTTGCACGGTGATGGACACGTGTGATGGCCCCAGCTACATTACTTAAGATTGGGTTAAGTGCATTTGATCAGGTACCGTGTCAGCGGTGACATATTATGAAATCAATGTGCACTTTGCACACAGAAGAGATAGGCCTCATCCAATTCTAGTGGAACATTTATGACACAAGCAGAGACCTGAGAAGGAGAAGACTGACCTCACAGCTATTGCTTGATTAATTGATTGATTTAATGATTGGTTGATTGATTGATTGATGCAAGTTCCACAAAAAGCAACAAGCATCCTTACAATTCAGGGTGAGATTTTATGAAACAATGAAATGTGAACAGCTTACGGTTACAGATCCTTTCTCTCCCAGGAGGTGAGAGGTCATCACGAGTGGCTAACTGACTCCAGCCAACAGCTGTGCACCCATAAATTAAGGTGTAAAAATGTAGACATGAGCTGATACCCCTGGCGTGACAGGTGTTGCTGCAGTGGGAGGTTAGAGGGGTCAATGGGTTGGGTGGGTTGGGGAGGGGGGAGCAGTGAGATGCAGGCACTATCTATACACTGCTAGGCCTAGAAATATCCTATAGCATGTCCCATTGGATTGGAATAGATGGCAGGTGCTTTCCAAGATGTGAGTTTGCATGTGCATGATGTCAGGCTTGCAGATCTCTGACAGGGGCAGGGCGAGTGGGAGTGAATTCTCTTCCCCAGTTTCGAAAGCAACCTTGACCATTGCTGTCAGTGTGTGCACAGCTCTGTTTGAATCTTATCAGCTAGTCTTATGATTCTGTAGTAAAGAAAATCAATTCCAATTGTATTGGTCGCGTACACCTATTTTGCAGATGTTATTTCATGTGTAGCAAAATGCTTATGTTCCTATCTACAAACGTGCAGTAATACACTACATGACCAAAAGTATGTGGACACCTGCTCGTCGAACATCTCATTCCAAAATCACGGGCATTAATATGGAGTTGGTCTCCCCTCTGCTGCTAGAACAGCCTCCACTCTTCTGGGAAGGCTTTCCACTAGATATTGGAACATTGCTGTGGGGACTTGCTTCCATTCAGCCACAAGAGGTCCTGTGTAGCTCAGTTGGTAGAGCATGGCGTTTGCAACGCCAGGGTTGTGGGTTCGATTCCCACAGGGGGCCAGTATGAAAATGTATGCACTCACTAACTGTAAGTCGCTCTGGATAAGAGCGTCTGCTAAATTGCTAAAATGTAAGAGCAGTAGTGAGGTCGGGCACTGATGTTGGGCGATTAGGCCTTGCTCGCAGTCGGCGTTCCAATTCAACCCAAAGGTGTTTGATGGGGTTGAGATCAGGGCTCTTAGATTCGCCCGTCGGACTGCCAGATGGTGAAGTGTGATTCATCACTCCAGAGAACGCGTTTCCACTTCTCCAGAGTCCAATGGCGGCGAGCTTTACAACACTCCAGCCGACGCTTGGCATTGCGAATGGTTATCTTAGGGTTCTGTGCGGCTGCTCAGTCATGGAAACCCATTTCATGAAGCTCCCGACGAACAGTTATTGTGCTGACATTGCTTCCAGAGGCAGTTTGAAACTCGTTAGTGAGTGTTGCAACTGAGGACAGATGATTTTTACGCGCTTCAGCACTCGGCGGTCCCTGTTAGCTTGAGTGGCCTACCACTTTGCGGCTGAGCCGTCACAATAACAGCACTTACAGTTGACCGGGGCAGCTCTAGCAGGGCAGAAATTTGATGAACTGACTTGTTAGAAAGGTGGCATCCTATGACGGTGCCACATTGAAAGTTACTGAGCTCTTCAGTAAGGCAATTCTACTGCATGTTTGTCTATGGAGATTGAATGGCTGTGTGGTTGACTTTATACAGCTGTCAGCAACGTGTGTGGCTGAAATAGCCGAATCCACTAATTTGAAGGGGTGTCCACATACAGTATCTACACAAAAGTAACTAACAATACGAAACAATACACTCAAATCCCAAAAATGTTAAGAAAGGAATTGAGAAACACGAAAAATGAGAAAGAGCAATGTCAGAGTAAGGAATATGAATATACATTGAGTGTACAAAACAATGACATAGACTGACCAGGTGAATCCAGGTGAAAGTCCCTTATTGATGTCACTTGTTAAATCTACTTCAATCAGTGTAGATGAAGGGGAGGAGACCGGTTAAAGAAGGATTTTCCAGACTTGAGAGAATTGAGACATGGATTGTGTATATGTGCCATTCAGAGTGTGAATGAGCAACACAAAATATTTAAGTGCCTTTGAACCGGGTACGTTAGTAGGTGCCAGATTGAGTGTGTCAAGAACTGCAACGATTATGTTTTTTTTACACGCAACAGTTTCCCATGTGTATCAAGAATGTTCCAGCGCCCAAAGGACATCCAGCCAACTTGACACAACTGTGGAAAACATTGGAGTCAACATGGGCAAGCATCCCTGTAGAACCCTTTCGACACCTTGTAGAGTCCATGCCCTGACGAACTGAGGCTGTGCTGAGGACAAAAGGAGGTGCAACTAAATACTAGGAAGGTGTTCCTAATGTTTTGTACACTCCGTGTATATGTACATGATGGTGCGTATAGACATTATGGTCAGTATATGAATAGAAAAGATGAATGAGCTGGGCTAGAATACAGACCCCTTGCCTTTTTCCACATTTTGTTACGTTACAGCCTTATTCTAAAATTGATTAAATTCAATGTTTTCCTCAACAATCTACACACAATACCCTATAATGACAAAATGAAAACCGGTTTTTAGAAAATTTTGCAAATGTATTAAAAAAGATATACCTTATTTACATACTGTAAGTATTCAGACCTTTTGCTATGAGACTCAAAATTGAGCTCAGGTGCATCCTGTTTCCATTGATCATCCTTGCGATGTTTCTACAAATTGATTGGAGTCCACCTGTGGTATATTCAATTGATTGGACATGATTTGGAAAGGCTATATAAGGTCCCACAGTTGACAGTGCATGTCAGAGCAAAAACCAAACCATGAGGTCGAAGGAATCGTCCGTAGAGCTCCAAGACAGGATTGTGTTAGGGCACAGATCTGGGGAAGGTTACAAAAAAATGTCTGCAGCATTGAAGGTCCCCAAGAACACAATGGCCTCCATTATGTTTGGAACCACCAAGACTCTTCCTAGAGCTGGCTGCCCGGCCAAACTGAGCAATCGGGGGAGAAGGGCCTTGGTCAAAGAGGTGACCAAGAACCCGATGGTCACTCTGACAGAGCTCCAGAGTTCCTCTGTGGAGATGGGAGAACCTTCCAGAAGGACAACCATCTCTGAAGCACTCCACCAATTAGGCCTTTATGGTAGTGTGGCCAGACGGAAGCCACTCCTCAGTAAAAGGCACATGACAGCCCGCTTGGAGTTTGCCAAAAGGCACCTAAAGACTCTTAGACCATGAGAAACAAGATTGTCTGGTCTGATGAAACCAAGATTGAACTCTTTGGCCTGAATGCCAAGCGTCACGCTTGGAGGAAACCTGGCACCATCCCTACGTGAAGCATGGTGATGGCAGCATCATGCCGTGGGGATTTTTTTCAGCAGCAGGGACTGGGAGACAAGTCAGGATCGAAGAAAAGCAAGAGTGGCTTCGGGACAAGTCTCTGAATGTCATTGAGTGGCCCAGCCAGAGCCCGGACTTGAACCCGGTTGAACATCTCTGGAGAGACCTGAAAATAGCTGTGCAGCGACGCTCCCCATCCAACCTGACAGAGCTTGAGAGGATCTGCAGACAAGAATGGGGGAAACTCCCCAAATACAGGTGTGCCAAGCTTGTAGCGTCATACCCAAGAAGACTCGAGGCTGTAATCGCTGCCAAAGGTGCTTCAACAAAGTACTGATTAAAGGGTCTGAATAATTATGTATACTTCTAAAAACCTGTTTTTGCTTAGTCATTATGGGGTATTATGTGTAGATTGATGAGGGAAAAAAACGATTTAATCCATTTTAGAAAAAAGCTGTAACGTAACAAAATGTGGAAAATGTCAAGGGGTCTGAATACATATGAAGTGTGTTAAACAGTATGTAAACATTTTAAAAGTGACCAGTGTTCAATGACTATGTACATAGGGCAGCAGTCTCTAAGGTGCAGGGTTGAATACCGTGTGGAAGCCGGCTAGTAACAGTGACTAATATTCATGACAGGGTACTGGGCGGAGGCCGGCTATTGGTGACTGACGGCCTGGAGATAGAAGCTGTTTTTCAGTCTCTCTGTCCCAGCTTTGATGGTCCTCTACTGTCTCCGTCTTCTAGATGGTAGCGGGGTTAACAGGCCGTAGCTCTGGTGGCTGAGGTCCTTGATGATCGTTTTGGCCTTCCTGTGATACTGTGTGCTGTAGATGTCCTGGAGGGCAGGCAGTGTGCCCCCGGTGATGCGTTGGGCTGACTGCACCACCCTCTGGAGAGCCCTGCAGTTGCATATGGTGCAGTCGTCATACCAGTAGGTGATACAGCCTGACAGGATGATCTCAATGGTGCATCTGTAGAAGTTTGTGAGGGTCCAAGAGACATTTCTTCAGTCTCCGAAGTTGAAGAGGTGTTGTTGCGCCTTCTTCACCACACGGTCTGTGTGGATGGACCATTTCAGGTTGTCAGTGAATTGCACGCAGAGGAACTTGCAGCGTTTCACCCTCTCAACTGCAGCTTTGTCGATGTGGATTGTGGCGTGCTCCCTCTGCTGTCTCTTGAAGTCCACAATCAGCTCCTTTGTTTTGTTGACTTTGAGAGAGGTTATTTTCCTGGCACCACTCTTCCCTGTAGGCTGTCTTGTTGTTGTTGTAATCAGGCCTATCACTGTTATGTCGCCTGCAAACTTGATGACTGAGTTGGAGACGTGCGTGGCCACTCAGTCGTGGGTGAACAGGGAGAACAGGAAGGGGCTGAGAATGCACCCTTGTTGGGCGGAGGTGTTGTTTCCTACCTTGCCCATCAGGAAGCCCAGGACCCAGTTGCACAGGGCGGGGTTCAGACCCAGGTTTCCGAGCTTAGCAATGAGCTTAGATTGCACTATTGTGTTGAAAGCTGAGCTGTAGTGGAACAGCATTCTTACATAGGTATTCCTCTTGTCCAGATGGGATAGAGCAGTGTGCAGTGCGATGGCGATTGCGTCCTCCGTGGATCTGTTGGGGCGAATTGTAGTGGGTCTATGGCAAGGGTTCCCAAACCTTTTCACTCAGGCTCCCCTTCCAGCATTGAGGAACATCCCGCACCCCTCCCCTGCGCGCACGTGCCATGTCTATTTCTATGGACACAAGCAGTGTTCATGACACAAACTGTTCACACCCCTTTTGTTGATGGAGAGAAAATCTTGCAGTTTTCAAGCTCATTTTCTTGCAATTCTGTACATTATGCCATACCTAATGTATATTCATGCGATATTTGAGTGACTCAAATATTACAACAAAATCTATGGGCTACAAAACAATAGCTGACATGTGTTAGTTGATCTGGACATTTCTGACAAGTTATAAATAGCTCTCTAAGGTATGCAATGACTGACATGACAAGAGGAAAACGGATGATGCACTACCCAATTTCAAAATTGCACCTTGTGCATTCTACTATTACAACTTTCAAGATTAAAGTTGAAAGCCAGAGTTACTGACCCCCGCACTCACCCTGCCGACACCTCGTACCCCCACAGTTTCGGAACCACTGGTCTAGGGTGTCCGGTAAGGTGGAGGTGATATGATCCTTAACTAGCCTCTCAAAGCACTTCATGATGACAGGAGTGAGTGCTACGGGGCGATAGTCATTTAGTTCAGTTAACTTTGCTTTCTTGGGTACAGGAACAATAGTGGACATCTTGAAGCAAGTGGGGACATGGGATAGGGAGAGATTGAATATGTCCGTAAACACTCCAGCCAGCTGGTCTGCACATGCTCTGAGGACGCGACTAGGGATGGAGAACAAGAGCTCACAGTCCTTGTGAGCAGCGGTGGCCTGCGTCAACAGCACTGTTTTCCTCTAAGCGGGCGAAGAAGGTGTTTAGCTTGTCCGGGAGTAAGGTGTCGGAGTCCGCGGCATGGCTGGTTTTCCATTTATAATCCGTGATTGTCTGGAGTCCCTGCCACATAAGTCTTGTGTCTGAACCATTGAATTGTGACTCCACTTTGTCTCTATACTGATGTTTTGCTTGTTTGATTGCCTTACGGAGGGAATAGCTGGACTGTTTGTACTCGTCCATGTTCCCAGTCACCTTGCCGTGGTTAAATGTGGTGGTTTGTGCTTTCACTTTTGCACAAATGCTGCCACCTATCCACGGTTTTTGGTTTGGATAAGTTCTAATCGTCACTGTGGGAAGAACATCATCTATGCACTTCCTGATGAACTCAGTCACTGAGTCAGTGTATACGTCAATGTTATTCTCAAGGGCAACCCGGAACATATCCCAGTCCGCGTGATCAAAACAATCTTTAAGCATAGATTCCATTTGGTCAGACCAACGTTGAACAGTCCTTACTACGGGTACTTCCTGTTTAAGTTTCTTCCTATAGAAAGGGAGGAGCAGAATGGAGGCGTTATCTGATTTGCCGAAGGGAGGGCAGGGGAGGTTAAGAATTATTGACGAGCGAGTAGCGCAGGCATTGTGTTGATAAAACTTCTGTAGCATTTTCCTCAGATTTGCTGTATTAAAGTCCCCATTTACAGTAAATGCGCCTCAGGATATGCGGTTTCCAGTGTAATTCCTTGAGAGCCATCGCGGTGTCAGCTGAGAGGGAATATACACGCCCGTGACGATGACCGAAGAGAATTATCTCGGGAGGTAATGCGGTCGGCATTTGATAGTGAGTTATTCCAGTTAAGGAAAATAAAAGGACTTGAGTTCATGTACTCTACCATAATCACACCATGAGTAGTTAATCATGTAACATACACCGCCTTTCTTTTTGTCTGCGTGATGTATGGACGGGGACAGTATATCCGGAGAGAGCCAGGATTACGTGAAACAGAGTATGTTACAGTCAATGATGTCTCTCTGCAAGGAGATCCTCACCCTGAGTTTGTCTACTTTAATGTCCAGGGACTGAACATTAGCGAGTACTATACTCGGAAGTGGTGGATGGTATGCACGCCTCCTGAGTCAGACTAAAATCCCAATCCTTACACCACTTCTCCATCGGCGGCGTCTTGGAGCTGCCCCTCGGATGAGTGGAAATGCCTTAGGGGGTACAAACAAAGGATCCAATTCTGGAAAGTCGCAATTCTGATCTAAATGCTGGTGAGTGACCACCGATCTAATATCCAAAAGTTATTTTCGGCTGTAGGTAATAATGCAAAAAACGTTCTGAGCAAATAATGTAAAAAAATATATATATATTTACATTATTTGCATAATGTACATTATTCGCCCACAGACATGGTTTCCCTGTTCCTTGCCCCTAGCCAACTTTGCAAATATATATATATATATATATATATATATATATATATATATATATATATATATATATATATATATATACACTGCGAAGTTGGCAAGGAGCAAGGAACTTTGCAATATACATGTACATAAATATATAGACCAACGTTACATACACATACATATATATACATACACTGCAAAGTTGGCTAGGAGCAAGGAACAGGGCAACCATGTCTGTTGGCGCCATCTTGTAAATAGCACACTTTCTGTATTGTTGTAATCTAAATAGAATCAACATTTTCATATACATTCAATTATGTGTGGCATGCTGTCAGAGTAGTACCATCAGCCCTTTTAAAAAAATACATTGTTACTGATAAAGGCCTATCGTCTGTCTCACTAGGCCTATGTGTGCAGTATTTTTGTCTTTAACAATATTTCTGTTTTCTCTCACAGCAAAAATCCCACGGGCCTACTCATCTTTTCTGTGATGAAAACATCATCTGGAAATGAACCCAACTTTAGATGGTGTTTTCTGCCAAAATTTGTGCATGGGCGGACAAGAATGTGGTTACTTTCTCATTGTTGCAGGCTATTGTCTGAAGTCCACATTTCTGAGAAACACTCAACCAGAAACACATCCTTAATCTTTTAAACAAACTACCAACCTATCTCATTGACATCATTCTTGACATCAATATTTTGTCACTTTTCCGTTAAAACTCTTTAAAAACAAACATTGTTTGTGTGATTCTCTGTATTAGTCAACAATGAATAAGAAGAGTCATTATATTAGTCAACAATGACTATCATCTAAGTGGGTTTATAGTCATAAACGGTGGAGGGTTCTGGCCTAGGAGGGTTGGCACCGAGACAGCCACGTTGGTGTAATGGCCGACAGGATTCCAGGCTGTTTACGGTAAAGAGGGTGTTAAGCCTTGCTGCCGGACGGCCTTTGGGTTGGGGCTTGGCACAGAGCTGACATTTTTCACCAACCAGCTTCCCCATCCACTGGATCTGAAGCCCTCGATTGTTTTACAGGTCTTATTTACTGGAGACAGACATTATTTATTTAAAACTCTCAAGGTTTTCGGCTTTTCCCCCCCACAACTTCATAAGGTTCTCTGTCTCTCTCATTGGCATTCACAGAATGTTCTGGGAGAACAGCCAAGTGCAGAAAATAAAGTATTTAAAAGGGAGAGAGAAGGAAAGAGAGGGAGAGTAAGAGAGACCGACAGGGACATGAAGGAAGAATTACAGAAAGAGAGAGAGTATGAAAGAGATAATTTAATTATCAAATTGTATTTGTCACATGCTTTGTAAACAACAGGTGTAGACTAACAGTGAAATGCTTACTTATGGGTCATTTTTTTTTCAACAATGCAGTTGAAGATAAAGATACCAAAAATAGAAATAGGGATAAATACACAGTGAATAGTGAATAATGATAAAGAGTAAAAATAGCATGGCTATATACAGGGAGTACCAGTACCGAATCGATGTGCAGGGGTACGAGGAAGTTGAGGTAGCTATGTACATATAGGTAGGGGGTAAAGTGACTTGGCAATAGGAGAGATAACAGACAGTAGCAGATGCGTATGTGGTGAGTGTGAAAGTGTGTGTGTGTTGGTGTGTGTGTGTGTGTGTGTGTACAGTTGAAGTCGGAAGTTTACATACACCTTAGCCAAATACATTTCAACTCAGTTTTCACAATTCCTGACATTTAATCCTAGTAAACATTCCCTGTCTTAGGTCAGTTAGGATCACCACTTTATTTTAAGAATGTGAAATGTCATAATAATAGTAGAGAGAATTATTTATTTAAGCTTTTATTACTTTCATCACATTCCCAGTGGGTCAGAAGTTTACATACACTCAATTAGTATTTGGTAGCATTGCCTTTAAATTGTTTAACTTGGGTCAAACATTTCAGGTAGCCTTCCACAAGCTTCCCACAATAAGTTGGGTGAATTTTGGCCCATTCCTCCTGACAGAGCTGGTGTAACTGAGTCAGGTTTGTAGGCCTCCTTGCTCGCACACGCTTTTTCAGTTCTGCCCACACATTTTCTATAGGATTGAGGTCAGGGCTTTGTGATGGCCACTCCAATATCTTGACTTTGTTGTCCTTAAGCCATTTTGCCACAACTTTGGAAGTATGCTTGGGGTCATTGTCCATTTGGAAGACCCATTTGCGACCAAGCTTTAAATTCCTGACTGATGTCTTGAGATGTTGCTTCAATATATCCACATAATTTTCATTCCTCATGATGCCAGTCCCTCCTGCAGCAAAGCATCACCACAGCATGATGCTGCCACCCCCATGCCTCACAGTTGGGATGGTGTTCTTCGGCTTGCAAGCTGCCACCTTTTTCCTCCAAACATAAAGATGGTCATTTTTGTTAGTTCTATTTTTGTTTCATCAGACCAGAGGACATTTCTCCAAAAAGTACGATCTTTGTCCCCATGTGCAGTTGCAAACCGTAGTCTGGCTTTTAATGGCGGTTTTGGAGCAGTGGCTTCTTCCTTGCTGAGCGGCCTTTCAGGCTATGTCGATATAGGACTAATTTTACAGTGGATGTAGATACTTTTCTACCCGTTACCTCCAGCATCTTCACAAGGTCCTTTGCTGTTGGTCTGGGATTGATTTGCACTTATCGCACCAAAGTACGTTCATCTCTAGGAGACAGAACGCGTATCCTTCCTGAGCGGTATGACGGCTGCGTGGTCCCATGGTGTTTATACTTACGTACTATTGTTTGTACAGATGAACGTGGTACATTCAGGCATTTGGAAATTGCTCCCAAGGATAAACCAGACTTGTGGAGGTCTACAATGTTTTGTCTGAGGTCTTGGCTGATTTCTTTTGATTTTCCCATGATGTCAAGCAAAGAGGCACTGTGTTTGAAGGTAGGCCTTGAAATACATCCACAGGTACACCTCCAATTGACTAAAATGATGTCAATTAGCCTAGCAGAAGCTTCTAAAGCCATGACATCATTTTCTGGAATTTTCCAAGCTGCTTAAAGGCACTGTCAACTTAGTGTATGTAAACTTCTGACCTACTGGAATTGTGATACAGTGAATTATAAGTGAAATAATCTGTCTGTAAACAATTGTTGGAAAAATTACTTGTGTCATGCATAAAGTAGATGCCCTAACCGACTTGCCAAAACGATAGTTTGTTAACAAAAAATGTCTGGAGTGGTTGAAAAATGAGTTTTAATGACTCCAACCTAAGTGTATGTAAACTTCTGACTTCAACTGTATGTGTGGGTTGGGGTAGAGTCCAGTGTGTGTGCATAGAGTCAGTGCAAGAGAGTTAGTGCAAAAAAGGGTCAATGCAGGTCGTCCGGGTAGCCATAAACTGCAATTATCATAAACCATTATTATCTAGCTACATACGGTAGCTATATCTGTCAGATGTAAAGCAAGAAAGATCGTGGCATGTGTCAGAAGCGATTCATGTTGACTAGCTACCTCACGTTATCTAGATCCCATTAGCTAGCTAACTATAGCCTACAGCTATAACTCAGAGGTGTAGCCTACTTAAGCAATAGTATTGATACTTATATAATTAATAGTGTTGTCACTTAGCTAGCTAGCTAGCTACCTACTTACGCTACCTTTTCCGATATCACCATCTTTGAAGCAGTTTGACTGCAAAATTAGGTCTCAACAATCACAGGCATCGAAGTTAACAGCTAGGTAACTACAGTAAAATATGGAGGAGCATGATGTTTTCATGATGGAAGAAGTTGAGGTAGCAGTTGTTAGTGAGATGAGACGTGGTGCCATAATATAATTCACTTAATTAATATCTTTATGTCAGCTCTATTGTTGTCATTTACAGACATGAATCATGAACTAGGCAAACTGATACATGAATCCTAAATGCAGGTACCATTTTCTTTTGTTAATCTCTGCAGGTTTGCCATCTGATTTCTTGAAGCCTGGAGGAGATAAATGTTCTGCCTTGTAGAATGGTGGCGTCTATCTGTATCCAGGTTGAGGCTTGCTACCAGCAGGAACCTGGAGCACTCCGTGTCAGTAAGTCATGATATTATTTTCCATTACATTACATGATACTACAGTGAGGAAAAAAAGTATTTGATCCCCTGCTGATTTTGTACGTTTGCCCACTGACAAAGACATGATCAGTCTATAATTTTAATGGTAGGTTTATTTGAACAGTGAGAGACAGAGTAACAACAACAAAAATCCAGAAAAAGGCATGTCAAAAATGTTATCAATTGATTTGCATTTTAATTAGGGAAATAAGTATTTGATCCCTCTGCAAAACATGACTTAGTACTTGGTGGCAAAGTCCTTGTTGGCAATCACAGAGGTCAGACGCTTCTTGTAGTTGGCCACCCGGTTTGCACACATCTCGGGAGGGATTTTGTCCCACTCCTCTTTGCAGATCTTCTCCAAGTCATTAAGGTTTCGAGCCTGATGTTTGGCAACTCAAACCTTCAGGTCCCTCCACAGATTTTCTATGGGATTAAGGTCTGGAGACTGGCTAGGACACTCCAGGACCTTAATGTGCTTCTTCTTGAGCCACTCCTTTGTTGCCTTGGCCGTGTGTTTTGTGTCATTGTCATGCTGGAATACCCATCCAGGTTCTCACCCAAGATTTGATGGTACATGGCCCCGTCCATCGTCCCTTTGATGCGGTGAAGTTGTCCTGTCCCCTTAGCAGAACAACACCCCCAAAGCATGTTTCCACCTCCATGTTTGACGGTGGGGATGGTGTTCTTGGGGTCATAGGCAGCATTCCTCCTCATCCAAACACGGCGAGTTGAGTTGATGCCAAAGAGCTCGATTTTGGTCTCATCTGACCACAACACTTTCACCCAGTTCTCCTCTGAATCATTCAGATGTTCATTGGCAAACTTCAGACGGGCCTGAATATATGCTTTCTTGAGCAGGGGGACCTTGCGGGCGCTGCAGGATTTCAGTCCTTCACGGCGTAGTGTGTTACCAACTGTTTTCTTGGTGACTATGGTCCCAGCTGCCGTGAGATCATTGACAAGATCCTCCCGTGTACTTCTGGGTTGATTCCTCACCGTTCTCATGATCATTGCAACTCCACGAGGTGAGATCTTGCATGGAGCCCCAGGCCGAGGGAGATTGACAGTTCTTTTGTGTTTCTTCCATTTGCGAATAATCGCGCCAACTGTTGTCACCTTCTCACCAAGCTGCTTGGCGATGGTCTTGTAGCAATTCCAGCCTTGTGTAGGTCTACAATCTTGTCCCTGACATCCTTGGAGAGCTCTTTGGTCTTGGCCATGGTGGAGAGTTTAGAATCTGATTGATTGATTGCTTCTGTGGACAGAAGTCTTTTATACAGGTAACAAGCTGAGATTAGGAGCACTCCCTTTAAGAGTGTGCTCCTAATCTCAGCTCGTTACCTGTATAAAAGACACCTGGGAGCCAGCAATCTTTCTGATTGAGAGGGGGTGTCACGCCCTGGCTCTGGGGACTCTGAAATGTTGAGCCAGGGTGTGTAGTTTCTGTGTTATATTTTCTAAGTTGATGTGCTAGATCGTTTAGATCTATGTTGGCCAGGGTGGTTCCCAATCAGAGGCAGCTGTATCTCGTTGTCTCTGATTGGGGACCATACTTAGGCAGCCTGTTTGGCACTAGTCGGTGTGGGATCTTGTTCCGTTAAGGTTTGTTTTGTGTTACCTAGGACTTCACGTTTCGTTCGTTTGTTTGTTGTTTTGTCGTGAGTTAAATACTTAATAAAATGTACGCTTATCACGCTGCGCCTTGGTCCGTATCTTCCATAAACGATCGTGACAGAAGATCCCACCAAAAGAGGACCAAGCAGCGTGTCCAGGAACAGACAGCCTGAACCTGGGAGGAGATCCTGGACGGGAAGGGATCCTGGACTTGGGAGGAGATTCAGGCCGGAATGGATCGCCGTCCTTGGTAGGAGACTGTGGAGGCGCGCTATAGAGAGGAGCAGCGTCAACGCAGAGGGTACCGGCCGAGGAGGAAGCCCGAGAGACATCCCCAATAAACAATTTTGGGGGGGGCTAAAAGGGTGGTTGGCGGAGCCTAGGGTTAGAGCAGAGCCAACTCCCCGTACTCAGGCTAGGAAGCGTGTGACTGGGCAGGCTCCGTGTTATGCGGAGCCACGTACTGTGCCGCGAGTGTTCCGGCACAGTCCTGTACGTCCTGTGCTAGCACCACGCACGTGTCATGCAAAGATGGGCATTCAGCCAGGACGGGGTGTGCCGGCTCAACGCTCGTGGTCTCCAGTACGCCTCCTCGGTCCCGTATACCTTGCGCCAGTGCCACGTGCTGTAGCGCCAGTACGAGTGCACAGCCCCGTACGTCCTGTGCTGATGCCTGACACGTATTGTGTGGAAGTAGGCATTCAGCCAGGACAGGTTGTGTCAGCTCTCCGCTCCAGACCTCCAGTCCGCCTCCACAGTCCGGCCCAGCCCGTTCAGGCTCCCCGCACCAATTCAGTGGTGCGTGTTCCCAGTCCAGCCCGGCCTGTACCTGCTCCCCGCGCCAAGCCAGTGGTGTGTGTTCCCAGTCCGGTCCGGCCTGTTCCGGTCCCTCGCGCCAAGCCAGTGGTGCGCGTCGCCAGCCCGGTCCGGCCTGTTCCTGTCCCTCGCGCCAAGCCAGTGGTGCGTGTCGCCAGCCCGGTCCGGTCCGTTCCTGCTCCCCGCACCAAGCCAGTGGTGCGCGTCGTCAGCCCGGTCTGGCCCGTTCCTGCTCCCCGCACCAAGCCAGTGGTGCGCGTCGTCAGCCCGGTCCGGCCTGTTCCTGTCCCTCGCACCAAGCCAGTGGTGAGCGTCGCCAGCCCAGTCCGGCCTGTTCCTACCCCTCGCACCAAGCCAGTGGTGCGCGTCGCCAGCCCGGTCCGGCCTGTTCCTTGACTTTGCACCAAGCCAGTGGTGCGCGTCGCCAGCCCGGTCCGGCCTGTTCCTGCCCCTCGCACCAAGCCAGTCGTGCGCGTCGCCAGCCCGGTCCGGCCTGTTCCTGTCCCTCGCACCAAGCCAGTGGTGCGCGTCGCCAGCCCGGTCCGGCCTGTTCCTGCTCCTCGCACCAAGCCAGTGGTGCGCATCGCCAGCCCGGTCCGGCCCGTTCCTGCTCCCCGCACCAAGCCAGTGGTGCGCGTCGTCAGCCCGATCCGGCCCGTTCCTGCTCCCCGCACCAAGCCAGTGGTGCGTGTGTCCAGTCCGGCACGGCCCGTGCCTGTTCCACCGGTGCCTGGTCCGGCACCGGTCAGCTGCTCCACTCCGGAGCCAGAGCAATCCGCTCCACCGGTGTCCAGTCCAGCTCCGGCCAGCGGCTCCAGTCCGGAGCCTGTAGGGTTTGATCCACCGTCGTCGGGTCCAGCTCCAGTCAGCGGTGCCAGACCAGATCAGGGGCGCAACGGGGAGGTGGAGAGAAAGTGGTGGTCATGCCCGGAGCCGGATCCGCCTCCGAGGTGGAATGCCCACCCGGCCCCTACCCTGTTGTGTTTGTGTGGCGCGGTCGCAGTCCGCGCCTTTGGGGGGGGGGTACTGTCACGCCCTGGCTCTGGGGACTCTGAAATGTTGAGCCAGTGTGTGTAGTTTCTGTGTTATATTTTCTATGTTGATGTGCTAGATCGTTTAGATCTATGTTGGCCAGGGTGGTTCCCAATCAGAGGCAGCTGTATCTCGTTGTCTCTGATTGGGGACCATACTTAGGCAGCCTGTTTGGCACTAGTCGGTGTGGGATCTTGTTCCGTTAAGGTTTGTTTTGTGTTACCTAGGACTTCACGTTTCGTTTGTTTGTTTGTTGTTTTGTCGTGAGTTAAGTACTTAATAAAATGTACGCTTATCACGCTGCGCCTTGGTCCGTAACTTCCATAAATGATTGTGACAGGGGGTCAAATACTTATTTCCCTCATTAAAATGCTAATCAATTTATAACATTTTTGACATGCGTTTTTCTGGATTCTTTTGTTGCTATTCTGTCTCTCACTGTTCAAATAAACCTACCATTTAAATTATAGACTGATCATTTCTTTGTCAGTGGGCAAACGTACAAAATCAGCAGGGGATCAAATACTTTTTTCCCTCACTGTATGCACGCACCACTTTTCCGTTATTTATTGTTTAGAATTGTTTTGAAACAAGTTATTTTTTTCATTCCACTTCACCAATTTGGACTATTTTGGGTTTGCCCATTACATGAAATACAAATACAAATCCATTTAAATTACAGGTTGTAATGCAACAAAATAGGAAAAACGCCAAGGGGGATGAATACTTTTGCAAGGCACTGTATGTGAGTGGGTGTGCGTGTGTGTAGAGTCAGTTTAAATGTATGTGCATATTATGTAGCTGCTAGGGGTAAGTTATAACCTACATTTGTGTTTTGTTTTTACATACTGGTAGCCAGAGTCGTTCAAGGGAATTCGGGACATGGGTGACTAGTTAATGTTAGCTTGGCTCTCTCTGTGTGTTCGTGCCGTGGGAGGAGGGGTTTCTGCTTTGTCTGAAAGCAATGGCTAGCTAGTATGCTAACTATTCTAGCTAACTAACTGGCTGAATAAGTTGACGACGGACTCGCTCAAGCTGTCGGGACTAACCCACAACGTTAGACACGGACACGAATGATCTGCTTGGCATGTTGACACACTGGTGGTTTGTTGTGGCTGAGTATTGGTGCTAAACCATGTTGTTGGAGTCCGGCATGCTAGTTGGCTGTGGCGTCATATGACTAGGTGCCCTGGATGATTTTCACGGAAGAATACTGTACCAAGTTAGCTAGCTGAATAAACTAAATTAGTCTACTCCTAGAAAACATTGAACCGCTGTAGTTTACAACAATTATAGTTTCTGAGGTGGAAGTTGGGAGAGTTATATTTGGGTGTTTCAGTGAAACGTAAGTGAGGGAGGCCCCGCTCTCTCCTTTCCCAGATGTTTAGTTCATTTCATTCCGATCTCCTTTGCATTATTGTAGCCATTTTCTGTAGCCTGTCAACTATGCCTCTGTCTATCCCTGTTCTCTCCTCTCCGCACAGGCTATACAAACGCCTCACACCTCGTGGCTGCTGCCTCTCTAACCTGGTGGTCCCTGCACGCACCACCCACGTGGAGTTCCAGGTCTCAGGCAGCCTCTGGAACTGCCATTCTGCTACCAACAAGGCAGAGTTCATCTCAGCCTATGCTACCCTCCAGTCCCTCGACTTCTTGGTGCTGACGGAAACATGGATTACCACTGAAAACACTGCTACTCCTACTGCTCTCTCCTTGTCTGACCATGTGTTCTCGCATACCCCGAGAGCATCTGGTCAGCGGGGTGGTGGCACAGGAATCCTCATCTCTCCCAAGTGGACATTCTCTCTTTTTCCCCTGACCCATCTGTCTATCTCCTCATTTGAATTCCATGCTGTCACAGTCACTAGCCCATTCAAGCGTAACATCCTTGTCATTTATCGCCCTCCAGGTTCCCTTGGAGAGTTCAACAATGAGCTTGATGCCTTGATAATTTCCTTTCCTGAGGATGGCTCACCCCTCACAGTTCTGGGTGACTTCAACCTCCCTACGTCTACCTTTGACTCATTTCTCTCTGCCTCCTTCTTTCCACTCCTCTCCTCTTTTGACCTCACCCTCTCACCGTCCCCCCCTACTCACAAGGCAGGCAATACGCTTGACCTCATCTTTACTAGATGCTGTTCTTCTACTAATCTCACTGCAACTCCCCTCCATGTCTCCGACCACTACTTTGTATCCTTTTCTCTCTCGCTCTCCTCCAACACTACTCACTCTGCCCCTACTCAGATGGTAATATGCCGTCGCAACCTTCGCTCTCTCTCTCCCGCTTCTCTCTCCTCTTCCATCCTATCATCTCTTCCCTCTGCTCAATCCATCTCCCTCCAATCTCCTGATTCTGCCTCCTCAACCCTCCTCTCCTCCCTTTCTGCATCCTTTGACTCTCTATGTCCCCTATCCTCCCGGCCAGCTCGGTCCTCCCCTCCTGCTCCGTGGCTTGATGACTCATTGCGAGCTCACAGAACAGGGCTCCGGGCAGCCAAGCGGAAATGGAGGAAAACTAGACTCCCTGCGGACCTTGCATCTTTTCACTCACTCCTATCTACATTTTCTTCATCTGTTTCTGCTGCTAAAGCCACTTTCTACCACTCTAAATTCCAAGCATCTGCCTCTAACCCTAGGAAGCTCTTTGCCACCTTCTCCTCCCTGCTGAATCCCCCCCCCCTCCTCCCTCTCTGTGGATGACTTCGTCAACCATTTTGAAAAGAAGGTTGATAACATCCGATCCTCGTTTGTTAAGCCAAATGACACTTGCTGGTTCTGCTCACACTGCCCTACCCTATGCTTTGACTTCTTTCTCCCCTCTCTCTCCAGATAAAATCTTGCGACTTGTGATGGCCGGCCGCCCAACAACCAGCCCGCTTGACCCTATCCCCTCCTCTCTTCTCCAGACCATCTCCAGTGACCTTCTCCCTTACCTCACCTCGCTCATCAACTCATCCTTGACCGCTGGCTATGTCCCTTCCATCTTCAAGAGAGCGAGAGTTGCACCCCTTCTCAAAAAACCAACACTCGATCCCTCTGATGTCAACAACTACAGACCAGTATCCCTTCTTTCATTTCTCTCCAAAACTCTTGAGCGTGCCGTCTTTAGCCAACTCTCTTGCTATCTCTCTCAGAATGACCTTCTTGATCCAAACCAGTCAGGTTTCAAGACTGGTCATTCAACTGAGACTGCTCTTCTCTGTGTCACGGAGGCTCTCCGCACTGCTAAAGCTAACTCTCTCTCCTCTGCTCTTGTCCTTCTAGACCTGTCTGCTGCCTTTGATACTGTGAACCATCAGATCCTCCTCTCCACTCTCTCCGAGCTGGGCATCTCCGGCGCGGCTCACTCTTGGATTGCGTCCTACCTGACCGGTCGCTCCTACCAAGTGGCGTGGCGAGAATCTGTCTCCGCACCACGTGCTCTCACCACTGGTGTCCCCCAGGGCTCAGTTCTAGGCCCTCTCCTATTCTCGCTATACACCAAGTCACTTGGCTCTGTCATATCCTCACATGGCCTCTCCTATCATTGCTACGCAGATGACACACAACTAATCTTCTCCTTTCCCCCTTCTGATAACCAGGTGGCGAATTGCATCTCTGCATGTCTGGCAGACATATCAGTGTGGATGACGGATCACCACCTCAAGCTGAACCTCGGCAAGACGGAGCTGCTCTTCCTCCCGGGGAAGGACTGCCCATTCCATGATCTCGCCATCACGGTTGACAACTCCGTTGTGTCCTCCTCCCAGAGTGCGAAGAGCCTTGGCGTGACCCTGGACAACACCCTGTCGTTCTCCACTAACATCAAGGCGGTGACCCGATCCTGTAGGTTCATGCTCTACAACATTCGGAGAGTACGACCCTGCCTAACACAGGAAGCGGCACAGGTCCTAATCCAGGCACTTGTCATCTCCCGTCTGGATTACTGCAACTCGCTGTTGGATGGGCTCCCTGCCTGTGCCATTAAACCCCTACAACTCATCCAGAATGCCACAGCCCATCTGGTGTTCAACCTTCCCAAGTTCTCCCACGTCACCCCGCTCCTCCACACACTCCACTGGCTTCCAGTTGAAGCTCGCATCTGCTACAAGACCATGATGCTTGCCTACGGAGCTGTGAGGGGAACGGCACCTCCGTACCTTCAGGCTCTGATCAGTCCCTACACCCAAACGAGGGCATTGCGTTCATCCACCTCTGGCCTGCTGGCCCCCCTACCTCTGCGGAAGCACAGTTCCCGCTCAGCCCAGTCAAAACTGTTTGCTGCTCTGGCACCCCAATGGTGGAACAAGCTCCCTCACGACGCCAGGACAGCGTAGTCACTCACCACCTTCCGGAGACACTTGAAACCCCACCACTTTAAGGAATACCTGGGATAGGATAAAGTAATCCTTCTACCCCCCCTTACCCCACCCCACCCCCCAAAAAGTGGTTATCCCACTGGCTATAAGGTGAATGCACCAATTTGTAAGTCGCTCTGGATAAGAGCGTCTGCTAAATGACGTAAATGTAAATGTAAATGTATGTGTGAGAGAGCAGATGATGGAGTGAGTGTGTGTTTGTGTAGATTTGGCCTTGTGTTTTAGGTTATTGTCCTGCTGAAAGGTGAATTCATCTCCCAGTCTTTGGTGGAAAGCAGACTGAACCAGGTTTTTTGTATTGGATTTACTCCAAACATGAAAAAAGTGAATTGCTTTGCTGCCTTGTTGCAAACAGGCTGCATGTTTTGGAATACTTTTATTATGTACAGGCTTCCTTCTTTTCACTCTGTCAATTAGGTTAGTATTGTGGGGTAACTACAATGTCGTTGATCCATCCTCAGTTTTCTCCTATCACAGCCATTAAACTCTGTAACTGTTTTAAAGTCTCCATTGGCCTCAGGGTGAAATCCCTGAGAGGTTTCCTTCCTCTCCAGTAACTGAGTTAGGAAGGACGCCTGTATCTTTGTAGTGACTAGATGTATTGATACACCATCCAAAGTGTAATTAATAACTTCACCATGCTCAAAGGGATATTCAACGTTTGCTTTATATTTTTACCCATCTACCAATAGGTGCCCTTCTTTGCGAGGCATTGGAAAACCTCCCTGGTCTTTGTGGTTGAATCGATATTTGAAATTCACTGCTTGACTGAGGGACCTTACAGATAATTGTATGTGTGGGATACAGAGATGAGGTAGTCATTCAAAACTCACATTAAACACTATTATTGCACACAGAGGGAGTCCATGCAACTTATTATGTGACTTGTTAAGCACCTTTTTACTCCTGAACTTATTTAGGCTTGCCATAACAAAGTGGTTGAATACTTACTGACTCAAGACATTTCAGCTTTTCACTTTGTATTCATTTGTAAAAAAACAAAAAAAAACAGAATTGCACTTTGACATTATGGGTTATTGCAGGGTTTCCCAAACTCGGTCCTCTGGACCCCAAGGGGTGCACGTTTTGGTTTTTGACTTAGCACTACACAGCTGAGTCAAATAATCAACTAATCATCAAGCTTTGATAATTTGAATCAGCTGTTTAACGTTTGTCAAAAACCAAAACATGCACCCCTTGGGGTCCCGAGGACAGACTTTGGTAAACTCTGGGTTATTGTGTGTAGGCCAGTAACAAAACAATCTACATTTAATCCATTTTAAATTTAGGCTGTAACACAACAAAATTAGGAAACAGTCAAGGGGTGTGAATACTTTCTGAAGGCACTGTATATCTGTTCCTCTTCATCACGCAGCAGCTCGCATTTAAAATCAAATCAAATCGTTATTTGCCACATGCGCTGAATACAACAGGTGTAGACCTTACAGTGAAATGCGTACATATAAGCCCTTAACCAACAGTGCAGTTTTTTCGGCTTCAGCCCACCACCCAATATATTGATTTATCTAACTAACATTTGTTGTCTTATTTATGCGTTTGGTCATGTGTCTTGTAGAATACTATCCTAGTAGCAGTCAGATATTTACAATGTGGCATGAATACTAGGCTAGTTTTTTGCAAAGAAGCTATATAGCTAGCTACCTACCTAGATGATATTAACAGCATACACTGAGTGTACAGAACATTAAGAACACATGTTCTTTCCATGACATAAACTGACCAGGTAAATTGAGGTGAAAGCTATTAACCCTTATTGGGGATGTTCTGAGGGCAAAATGGGGGGGTGCAACCAGTGGCGAACCGTGACTATAGGACCTAGGCCTTCAGAGGGACCAAAAATCTTCCAATATGTTGTATCAAACCAAAACAAATCAAGAAAATAACAGCAAACATAGCACCACTTAATGTGCACGATATTATATCTTCTGTAGTCGGATCATTATAGTTCTAGTGAAGGAGGAGCAATACTTTTTGATGACATTATGAATGAATCAAACAGGCCAGGCCGCGCTTCAGGCTGCTGCACACACAGAGACAGAACCGGCATGGACACAACATGACACACAGCATAAAATAATGCACTGTTTACACAACTTATGGTAGCCAAAGCCAATATCACACTATCACCAATAGCGACAACAACAAGTGTCACATCAAAGGTGAAAGGACAGCGACCATAATACCTGTGCACTCCAGTTTTGTCAAACACATAGACATGGCTGATAGACAGTAGACAGCAGTCACACACAGCATCAAATAATGTTAATGAATAAGCAGCACATTCACTCCAGTAAGTCTCATGAAATCATACCAATACAAAAGCACAACCATTTCATGTCCAAAATTAAATTAAGAAACCAGCTATTACTTCCCATTGCAAATATATTTTATTACATTCATTACACTAACAGGTGATGTAAAGTTTAAATGTAACAATGTTTCACAGTTATTATTTTCAAAAGAGATAGGTAAAACAAGCAAGCTGCAACAAAGAACTTCGCCACTCACCAGATGATGATCGCTTGTAAACTAATTTTGAAAGTTAATCTTGAAAAGGGTGATGCTAACAAATTAGCAACAATATCCACCTTGAAGTTCATAACAGCTGCTGCATATGCCAAGACATGCCATTTAAAAAATAAAAAATAAAAACGGTCCCAGCCATTGCAAGTCCAAATGTGGTGATTGGTTCATCCCACTTTCACTCCAAAATTCTCCTCTAATACAGTTGAATAGCAAAGGCCTTCTGTCTGAAGGCCTAGGAAATGGTTGGCTGAGCTAGATATTTCTACCCAGAGACCACCAAAGACAATCATGATTGGATCGTTTTTTTCTATTCAGTATTAACCCATCTCTTACCAACACAAACTGAAGAGATAGAAATTAATACGAAATGTAATAAAAAAAGATATACATTTTTATAAAATATTTCTCTGAAGGCCCTGACGGTTCCCCACTGGGTGCAACTCAATATTAGAAAGGTGTTCCTAATGTTTGGTATACTCAGTGTATATATCCTTATTTTAACAGATCTTCTTCTCCTTCAGCCGGTGGAGGTCTATATTTAAACCCTTAATTTCTGCCAGCTATATGAACAAGGTGAAATCTATTTCAATTCATGGTGTCAGAATGCACTGCTGTATTAAAGCAATTCAGAACTAACTCATTGCAGAATGTATCCATAAACATGAATTAATGAATAAGCAATACCATCTAAATGAACCCCCCCCCCCAAAAAAAATATATATAATATGTTTTACCCATAGTACAGAATAATGACATAAAAGTAGGGCTGTGACGATACCAGTATCGCAATTTCCTTGCCACAATACTAACGAGTATCGGAATACTGGTATCGTTCCGGCCCTGCTTAAAAGGGTGGACATCACCAGATCTGAATCGCAGGATGATGATGGTTAGCTAGCTAGCTGAACGATCCAGCAGAGGAGCAAGTGTGGGAACACAGGGGAAAGAGTTGAAATGGAGGAAGCAGAAGTATTGTTTGAAGATGAAAGCGCGTGGAGTCCATTTAGTGAGAAAGATGAGTGGACAACAGTGAAGTCCAACAATGGAAGAAAAAGGGCTAAAACTGTTGTGGAAAATGAGTCTGATGAATTGTTGCTTGTTGGAGTACGTTTTTTGGATAAGGATGTTCATTTCGGAAACGCTTTTGAAGTCACAAGGATGGTGAAGAAGGAGCTGGGAAAAGTGGATGCAGTCAAAGTAACCAGGAGTAGTATGGTGTAGATATCGTGTGTATCTAAAGAGCAAAAGGAGCGTGCATTGTGGCTGGCAAAATTATCGATGCATGAAGTGGACAGCTTTGATTTTCAGAGCAGGGCACCAGTAAAAGGTGTTATCTCTGGCGTCCCGTTGGACATTGATAATCAATTTCTTAGGCTTAAAATTCCAGGAGTAGTTAATGCACGTCGCTTGACCCGTATGGAGAATGGGTAAAAGGAGCAAAGTTTATCTGTATTACTGATGTTTGATGAAGAGTATCTACCACTCTATGTAAATCTGGGATATATAAGATACCCCGTAAGAGTGTTCATGCACAACCTGATGCAAGGCAAGAAATTTTAAAAGTTTGGCCATGTGTCAAGTGTTTGCAGATGGAGGGAATATCAGCTCATACCTGATTACAAATCATAGCCTATCCCCGTTATTTGTTATGTTGATTATTTAAGTCAGGTGTTAGAGCTGGGCTAGGACAAAAACTCTTCACACACACCTGCTTTTCAGGACTTCCTGCAATGACTGAAACAGACCAAAGAAGGAGAATAGTGTTCCAGTTGAAAGGTGATAAGACTCAGGCACACCCATTGGTTCTGGAATAGAGAAGGTGCAAATAAGGTTTGCAATTTGGCATCAATAACATGACAATAATTATATCTCAAAAACAAACATACAAATACCAATTAATTTAAAACCCACCATAGCAAGTAGGACTAAATGTTACATAACCTTGCTTAGTAGCTATACTAATGATCTGCTGTCCAGAGGGTAACAGCAAACAGATCAATGTCTTCCTGCAGTAAAGTAAGCACACTGTTGACTCAAGAGATGCTAATCAGTCCATCTCTGAAACCTCTCTAAAAGCCAGACCAAAAATAATACAGCCAGCTAGGGTAGCTACAAGTCTAGTAGTAAGTTACTTGAAGTAGGCTACCCACCCCTCACCCACAGACACAAACAAACATCTACAATGCCTAGCTTGACCATCTAAGTTAGCAAGCTAGTTAATTAGCAAGCTAGACTGTTTGTTTATAAAAGTCAACGAAATCTAAACTAGTTTTTTATGAATTTCTAATACATTTAAATGGCTAGACAAATAGACAGCTAATGTAGCCTTGAAGCCATCTAGCCAGACTAGCTAATGTTGCTTACTAGGTAGCTAACCATGAGCTAGCTAGCTAGCTAGATAGCAGGTATTGTGTTAATTTAAAACTTGCCCAAAACAGTTCACAGAATTGTCAATTTAAACAAATGTAGCCTATTTATTAATTACTAAATTTAGCTAACAGATAGTTAATCCAGAGATTCTTACCTTTGCCTCAATTCGGCAGTCTTGTCCAGATCACCATGGCCCTAGTGAGTGATCTGAAGCTTGAGACAGGCATTTGTAGTTCTGTATGATAGCCACATTAGCAGCTAATTAGCATTTCATTTTTTGCTGGTAAATACTGGCGAATATATTGATAAAAGTTACCTTGTCAGAGAGAGATTTACACAGTTGTCAAAACGTCATGCCAGGGTAAGCCTACACTAAACACAGCCGTTATATGAAGTGTTTCAAAATTCCATAAGGAAAAAATGAATGGTGTAAAAACGATTGGAACCATTTCCGTGTTTGACCGCTAGGTCTTAAGGCTATAATGACTCATACTGTGGTACTCTATAAGCATCCAGATGAATGTCCCGCTCCTTGAAAGTAGCAGCTCTAGCCTTTAGCGCAGTGCGGATGTTGCCTGTAATCCATGGCTTCTGGTTGAGGTATGTACGGTCACTGTGGGGGACGTTGTCGATGCACTTATTAATGAAGCCGGTGACTGATGTGGTAAACTCCTCAATGTTATCAGATGAATCCGGGAGCATATTCCAGTCTGTGCTAGCGAAACAGTCCTGTAGCTTAACTAATTCACTCACTGCCGAGCTTTGATGTTGTGTTGTCCAAAGGCGGCCTGACCTCATGGAACTGTCTGGAGGAGACACAGACGTAGAACCATCCAGAAGAAATGAGGGACAGATAAACGGATGGAGGGAGGGAGAGAAAAAAGGAGGGTACGAAGAAAGAATACTGTGACACATCTGGCAGCTTACATGTCTATCAAACTACACCCATCAAAGAAAAAAGACACCATGGCTAAGATACAGAAGAAATAGGTGGGGAGAAAGAGGATAAAGAGATGGGTTATTAGGCTGCTAATTTGCTGAATCAGTCTTGTGATGTAAGAGCCATGCATAATGCCACGGGACCTAGTCAAACATAATGCACTACATAGGGAATAGGGTGCCATTTGGGACGCGACCAATTCATCTGTAAATAAAGTTGGAGACAAAACATTCCTCCAGGAATATATGGTCAGTCCATGCATGGATACAGCTATACTGTTTTTAAATGGTGCGCATGACAGCACTTGCCAAATTACACGTAAGAACTGACCACACAACAGTTCAGAAGTAGGAACACTGTCCAAATACAACAGAGCCGGTTCAGAAACCCAGTGGATAACACAAATCACTTGTGGGCTACATTTTTCAGCTAATTGTCAGCAGTTATTGCAGATGGACATGCAAGAAAATGGGCAGTTACTTACAATACACACAAGTTGCCAACATCTATTTGAGACTCAGAGATCCCTTGTTTTGACCTCTTTATCTGAAGTGTTGCTGAGAACAGGCACGGTCAGCCAATGTTTTTTTTTTTTTAAATCTAACTAGACCATAATAACAGGAAGTGAACCCGATGACACATTTCAGCCAAACACTTTCCTTGGATGTGAATCTGAGGCATCGTTCTCTCCCACAATGCCTTTGCGGTTAGATGGCCTTTTTATGCTATCCAGCCACGGCCATTTAAAGCACTCACTGTATTCAGTTTAGATTATGCAATATAAAATGGAACTACTCTGGTTTACTCTTGACATATAAACTAGTGCTTTAACACAATTGGGGCTTTTGATTTGGAAAACAGAGGGTTTTTATGTCCATGGCTTCTGATGATGGGTGTGGATGGCTGCCCTCTGCCAACTCACTGTCGGTTGCCAAGTTTTCTCCGGTTTGAATCCAAATTTGCCTTTGAACAAGCACATTCTATTTACACATGACATCAGATCGTGACTGAATATCAAACCTTTTCATTTGTTTAGTCTTATTTCAAGCCATTTATGCCATACAGTTATAGTTTGTCTGTCATCTAGGATCTTTAACAGTAGGCTACCAGACACAGGAATAGGGTCTGCCTAAAAATAAAGGCCAAAATGGGTTGAATAATAATGGCACTTTGCCAAGGGCTAAGATGCTTTTCTTTCCACACGAACGATGGGCCATTGTTAGTGGGCTGGCATTCAGATAGAAAACGGCCCCAAATATGAGCAGGCTTCCCACTACCAAAACACCCATAGGAAATGGAAAGCACAGAGTGGGTAGAGACAAAGGGGAAATTATTCTGTTCAAGTTTTCCAAAGGAAGCTCCCACTCGTCCACTGTGTGGTTTTTGCTATGGTCTCTAATAGAAAGAGAGAGGAGGTCTTTTATTACAATGTACATTGCCATATACACTAAGTGTACAAAACATTAAAAACACCTGTTCTTTCCATGACATAGACTGACCAGGTGAAAGCTATGATCCCTTATTGATGTAATTTGTTAAATTCACTTAATTCAGTGTAGATGAAGGGGAGGAGACAGGTTAAAGAAGGATTGTTAAACCTTGAAACAATTGAGCCATGGATTGTGTATGTGTGCCATTAAGAGGGTGAATGGACAGGATAAAATATTTAAGTGCCTTTGAACGGGGTATGGTAGTAGGTGCCAGGTGCACCGGTTTGTGTCAAGAACTGCAACGCTGTTGGGTTTTTCACACTGAACATATTCTCGTGTGTATCAAGAATGGTCCACCACCCAAATGACATCCAGCCAACTTGACACAACTGTGGGAACCATTGGAGTCAACATGGGCCAGCATCCCTGTGGAACACTTTCGACACCTTGTAGAGTCCATACCCCGACGAACTGAGGCTGTTCTGAGGGCAAAATGGGGGGTGGGAGGGGTGCTACTCAATATTAGGAAGGTGTTTCTAATGTTTGGTATACTCAGTGTACGTACTGTATATTAGAATACATAATATTATGATAATATAATGACATGTCTCCTCTGTGGGGTATGTTAACTATATCAATGTGTGGAATATTCCTCCATCAGTCATTGTAAACGCTTGAGGAAAATCACTTTGATGATAATCACTCATGGACAGGTGCACATCACATAAATGGTATCATAGCATCTATCAACAGACTGTGGGATGCAATTCCTAACAAGAAATGTTGTTCCAGTCCCCTGAATTCTCGTCACTGATCATTTGGAAAAAAATCACAATTTTGCTGATACTTGCATCATTCGATTTTGGGAAGGGGAGGGGACATTTGGCCCATAGATTTGCCTGAAACTTGCAGAGAGAGGGGTTGGAGCTACCACCCTGCTTCCGCTCCTCGTTCTAATGGAGTTAAAGAATGTTCAATCAGTAAGGCTGGTCTGAATGTCCCATCTTACATTAACTTTGGTTCAGTAGAAAACAATACAAGCAATACAAGACGCTATTATTATGGTGGGAGACTATAATACGGTTTTAAATACCTCAATGGACCATAAAGGAAATCACACTACCAACTATCACCCTTATGCACTTAAGGAAATCACAGATATCATGGATATATTGGAACTAGTAGATATATGAAGGCTTAAATATTCTGACCTAATGAGATATACATGGCGGAGGCTCAATCAAGCTAGTCGTCTTGACTACTTTCTTATGTCATTCTCGCTGGCACCAAAAGTTTAAAAAGTGATGATAGGGGACAGAATGCAGTCGGACCATCAGACAATTGGCATATACATTACTCTTACAGAATATCCACGTGGGCGAGGATATTGGAAATTTGATCAAAGCCTATTGGATGACAGCTTGTTTTTAACCAGGACAGAAGAATTTCTAACTTACTTTTTCCTACATAACATACAGCCAATCCCCTTATTGTATGGGACACTTTTAAATGTGCCTTTAGAGGCCATGCAATTCAATACTCATCTTGAAAACAAAAGCAATTTAAATCAAAATAATCCATATTAAGAAAGGAAATAGAGGGACTAACAACAGTTCAATAGAGGCACAGAATACGTTAGAGGAAAAACAAAAATAAATGGAAGAACTTATTCAAGATCAAGTGTAATATATTATAAAAAATAAAGTAAACTGGATGGAATATGGTGGAAATGCACTTTTATAAGAAGATCTTCAACATAGAAATGCTACCAATTTTTTTTTACAAATGACAGTCACCCATGATTCACCAAACAATATTTTAAAAGAAGAAGCAAAGTACTTTAAGCATATATTTTTGTTTCAGTCTCCTCCATCTCCACTAACCGAAGTTAATTGTATGGATTTTTCTCCTATGAATAATGTAAAATTAACAGCTGTACAGAATGACTCATGTGAAGGCCAAATTGCAGAGGAGGAACTTCTTGACGCAATTAAAGCCTTTAAGTCCAGGAAAACTCCAGGTTTGGATGGTATACCAGTTGATGTATACCAAATATTTTTTGATGTACTCAGAGGACCGTTATTAGCATGTTTTAACCACTCCTATAAAAATGTTAGATTATCAGATACTCAACAAGAAGGTCTGATTTAATTATTACTGAAACAGGACCCAAGTGGAAAATATAAAGATCCAGTCCTTTAAAAAAAATTGGGGGCCCCTTACACTTCACTATTGTGATGCAAAAATTCTAGCAATGTGCATAGTGATTAGAATTAACAAAGGTATTGTCAGATATTATTCATCCTAAGTACGTTCATCTCTAGGAGACAGAACACGTCTCCTTCCTGAGCGGTATGACGGCTGCATGGTCTACGGTGTTTATACCTGCGTGCTATTGTTTGTACAGATGAACGTGGTACCTTCAGGCATTTGGAAATTGCTCCTAAGGATGAACCAGACTTGTGGAGGTCTACAATTTTTTTTCTGAAGTCTTGGCTCATTTCTTTTGATTTTCCCATGATGTCAAGCAAAGAGGCACTGAGTTTGAAGGTAGGCCTTGAAATACATCCACAGGTACACCTCCAATTGACTCAAATGATGTCAATTAGCCTATCAGAAGCTTCTAAAGCCATGACATTATTTTCTGGAATTTTCCAAGCTGCTTAAAGGCACTGTCAACTTAGTGTATGTAAACTTCTGACCCACTGGAATTGTGATACAGTGAATTATAAGTGAAATAATCTGTCTGTAAACAATTGTTGGAAAAATTACTTGGGTCATGCACAAAGTAGATGTCCTAACCGACTTGCCAAAACTATAGTTTGTTAACAAGAAATTTGTGGAATGGTTGAAAAACGAGTTTTAATGACTCCAACCTAACTGTATGTAAACTTTCGACTTCCACTGTAACTCCACCAGCCCTATTTATGATATCATTTATAAAGATTATACTATTATTATTATTATATATTTTTTATATACTTTTTTTATCAATTAGTATATTTGAGTTTAACCATAATATTTGGTCTGTCTTTTTTTATTTGATTAAACTGAAATTGCAACAAACTTTTTGTGGCTTGTTAAAAAATTGTGATATGTGGAGATTATTTCATTGTCAAGTAACTGAAAGTGAGAGGTTGTAATCTGAATAAAGGGAAAAAGACCATTCTTGAACATGACGTGAGACATTCTTACTATTCTGCTAGAGAACCAGTTCGGATATAAGTATATCTTCTGAATGACTGAAGCCTTTAGTGAGAGGTCTAATTCTTTAATAATTAATCTATTCTGCCCCCCTGAATTCATATTCATTATATAAATAGGCCCGTTTAATTTTGTCGGGCTTGCTGTTCCAAATAAAATGGAATATGTTTTGCTCATATAATTGTAAAAAAAAGTCACTAGGTGTAGGAAAGGCCATAAGCAAATAGGTAAACTGGGATATGACTAAAGAGATAAATCAGGGTGATTTTTCCACAAATAGACAGGCATTTTCCTTTCCACGGTGTCACGGTTTCGGCCGAGGCTGCTCCTCCTCCTGGTTCGGGCAGGCATCGGCGGTCGTCGTCCCCGGAGTACTAGCTGCCACCGATCTATGTTTCATGTTCGTTTGGTTTGGTCTTGATGTTGTACACCTGTGTCTAGTTAGTCCTCATTAGTGTTCTATTTAAGTCTCGTTGGGTGTGTCTGTGTTTGTGTGTGATTGTTCCTGTCGTATGTTTGCTTGTCGATGTCCTTATTCGCTCGGTTGAGCTTTACTCCACTGTGTTGGAGCGTTTTACGCACCTGTGTAGTGCACCTTTTGTTTGTCGCCTACGTGCGTAGTTTCGCCTTCGGGCAAGTTTGTTCTGTTTTCCTTGTTGGATATTCCACTAAAGTCTTTTGGACTATACTTCGGTGTCCTGCTCTTGATTCCACCACTACACCCACCTACAGCATTTATGACACACGGTAGCAAGATCTTAACTATTTTTGCTAACTTTCTATTAAAATGTATTGTAATGAGATATTTTCTTTCTTTCAGGATATGAATACCGAGTATGTCCACATCACCATCTGACCATTTTATTGGTACATTTTATTGGTATAGTACACTTATATAATTTGGTTGTAATCCAGAGAGATTACAAAAAGTATCTACAGTTGAAGTCGGAAGTTTACATAAACTTAGGTTGGAGTCATTAAAACTTGTTTTTCAACCACTCCACAAATTTCCTGTTAACAAACTATAGTTTTGGCAAGTCGGATAGGACATCTACTTTGTGCATGACACAAGTAATTTTTCAAACAATTGTTTACAGACAGATGATTTCACTGTATCACAATTCCAGTGGGTCAAAAGTTTACATACACTAAGTTGACTGTGCCTTTAAACAGCTTGGAAAATTCCAGAAAATGATGTCATGGCTTTAGACGCTTCTGATAGGCTAATTGACATCATTTGAGTCAATTGGAGGTGTACCTGTGGATGTATTTCAAGGCCTACCTTCAAACTCAGTGCCTCTTTGCTTGACATTATGGGAAAATCAAAAGAAATCAGCCAAGACCTCAGAAAAAGAAATTGTAGACCTCCACAAGTCTGGTTCATCCTTAGGAGCAATTTCCAAACGCCTGAAGGTACCACATTCATCTGTACAAACAATAGCACGCATGTATAAACACCGTGGGACCACGCAGCCGTCATACCGCTCAGGAAGGAGACGTTTTCTGTCTCCTAGAGATGAACATACTTTTATGCGAAAAGTGCAAATCAATCCCAGAACAACAGCAAAGGACCTTGTGAAGATGCTGGAGGAAACAGGTACAAAAGTAACTATATCCACAGTAAAACGAGTCCTATATTGACATAACCTGAAAGGCCGCTCAGCAAGGAAGAAGCCACTGCTCCAAAACCGCCATAAAAAAGCCAGACTACGGTTTGCAACTGCACTTGGGGACAAAGATCGTACTTTTTGGAGAAATGTCCTCTGGTCTGATGAAACAAAAATAGAACTGACAAAAATGACCATCGTTATGTTTGGAGGAAAAAGGGGGTGGCTTGGAAGCCGAAGAACACCATCCCAGCCTTGAAGCACGGGGGTGGCAGCATCATGCTGTGGGGGTGCTTTGCTGCAGGAGGGTTTGGTGCACTTCACAAAATAGATGGCATCATGAGAAAGGAAAATTATGTGGATATATTGAAGCAACATCTCAAGACATCAGTCAGGAAGTTAAAGTTTGGTCGCAAATGGGTCTTCCAAATGGCCCTCAATGCTATAGAAAATGTGTGGGCAGTACTGAAAAAGCGTCTGCGAGCAAGGAGGCCTCAAACCTGACTCAGTTACACAAGCTCTGTCAGGAGGAATAGGACAAAATTCACCCAACTTATTGTGGGAAGCTTGTGGAATGCTACCCGAAACGTTTGACCCAAGTTAAACAATTTAAAGGCAATGCTACCAAATACTAATTGAGTGCATGTAAACTTCTGACTCACTGTGAATGTGATGAAAGAAATAAAAGCTGAAATAAATCATTCTCTCTACAATTATACTGACATTTCACATTCTTAAAATAAAGTGGTGATCCTAACTGACCTAAGACAGGGAATTTTTACAAGGATTACATGTTAGGAATTGTGAAAAACTGAGTTTAAATGTATTTGGCTAAAGTGTATGTAAACTTCCGACTTCAACTGTACATACACAACATGACCAAAAATATGTGGACACCTGCTTGTCGAACATCTCATTCCAAAATCATGGGCATTGATATAGAGTTGGTCCCCCCTTTGCTGCCATAACAGCCTCCACTCTTCTGGGAAGGCTTTCCACTAGATGTTGGAACATTGCTGCAGGGACTTGCTTCCATTCAACCACAAGAGCATTAGTGAGGTTGGGCACTGACGTTGTCCGATTAGGCCTGGCTCGCAGTCTTCGTTCCAATTCATCCCAATGGTGTTTGATGGGGTTGAGGTCAGGGCTTTTTGCAGGCCAGTAAAGTTCTTCCACACCAATCTCGACAAACCATTTCTTTATGGACCTCGCTTTGTGCACGGGGGCATTGTCATGCTGAAACAAGAAAGGGCCTTCCCCAAACTGTTGCCACAAAGTTGGAAGCACAGAATCTTCTAGAATGTCATTGTATGCTGTACAGTTCAGAATTCCCTTCACTGGAACTATGGGGCCTTCTCCGAACCATGAAATACAGCCCCAGACCATTATTCCTCCTCCACCAAACTTTACATTTGGCACTATGCATTCTGGCAGGTAGAGTTTTCCTGGCATCCGCCAAACCCATATTCGTCCGTCGAACTGCGAGATGGTGAAGCGTGATTCATCACTCCAAAGAACGCGTTTCCACTGCTCCAGAGTCCAAAGGCGGCGAGCTTCACACCACTCCAGCCGACGCTTGGCATTGTGCATGGTGATTTTAGGCTTATGTGCGGCTGCTCGGTCATGGAAACCCATTTCATGAATTTCCTGACGAACAGTTCTTATGCTGACATTGCGTCCAGAGGCAGTTTTGAACTCAGTAGTGAGTGTTGCAACCGAGGACAGACAATTTTTACGCGCTACGCGCTTCAGCATTCAGCGGTCACGTTCTGTGAGCTTGTGTGGCCTACCATTTCACCACTGAGCCGTTGTTGCTCCTAGACATTTAAACTTCATAATAACAGCACTTACAGTTGACCGGGGCAGCTCTAGAAGGGCAGAAATTTTACGAACTGACTAGTTGGAAAGCTGGCATCCTATGACGGTGCCACATTGAAAGTTACTGAGCTCTTCAGGAAGGCCATTCTAATGCCAATGTTTGTCTATGGAGATTGCATGGCTGTGTGCTCGATTTTATACACCTGTCAGCAACGGGTATGGCTGAAATAGCCGAATCCACTAATTTGAAGGGGTGTCCAAATCATTTTGTGTATATATAGTGTAGCCAACTTACTTACCTCGTACCCCTGCACATCAACTTGGTAGTGGTACTCCCTGTATATATAGTAGTTATTCGTTATTCACTGTGTGTTCCTTGTGTCCATTTTTTTAAATATATCTTTATCTTTAACTCTGCCTTGTTGGAAAACTACTTGTAAGTAAGCATTTCACTGTTACACCTGTTGTTTATGAAACATGTGACAAATAACATTTGATTTGATTTGTGCGGTATGACCACAGTGACACTGAATTTTGGAAGGTCAGGTTGCCTGAAGCAGAGGAGTGCAAATATGGACTTTAACCAGAAAGCATGTACAATTTGCTTCCAACAGGTGCTAGCTATAGGAGAATACAAGTGCAGGATCAATGTCTAAAGACCAAAAAAATCTTAGTTCATACTCCCCTCTGCATTTATTTAGTCTGAGAGCAGACAGACAGAGCGAGGGGGAGGGATTTTCTTCTAAGTCTATCTCGGAGCCAAAATCAAGGTCAGAGTTCATTCAGGGTCACCCAGGGATTGTGGCGAGGTCACAGAGTTCATGACCCCTGTCACCCTGGTGAGAAAAGCATTGGTCAGGCTACTCTCTGGGGGGTTGTTGGAGAGTGAAGGTCAGAGGGAGAAGAGAACCATGTGAGTGAAGGTTGGCTGGTTGGGGAGGCAAGCCCAGGAGGGTGAGGGGAAGCTGGGGTATAGATGCCGGGAAAGGTGGGGTCCGAGGAGCCAAACTCTAGGAAGGTAGTTAAGGGGCGACTGTATTTTTGGAACATAGCAGTGATCTTGACATCCCTCAGTGGTCATATTTTATGAATCTATGAAAACTCTCCTCTAATAATTACTCTATTAATACCCTCCTCTGTATTGCATTTTGGAGGGGAATAACCAATAACAAAAAGTGGCAATCTGCTGATTGCAATTCTATCATGCACTCCGTTCTAAAATGAACTCCAAGCTAGTTTTTCAGGTGTCTGTGAAAGCAACGACGGGATGGAATAACATTTTTACGTATTGCAATTCATTTGTGTTACTTTTTATTTATTTTAATTTTAACATGTACATTTCCTTCCCATGAGTCAACAACTCCCTTACATAAGTCATTGTTTTGGAATTATCTCATACGCACTGCTACGATTGCCAGGTGAATCGCTTTTCAAGTCAATATAAGTTCACAGCATTGAACAGTTGTATTTACAGTGCACAGGATGACATGTTGACTCTCTGCTACACAAACAGCAGAGGAAACTGAATAAAGGGTCAAATATTCAACATTTGCTGGGTTATGGGTCCAATTTATACAGTGTCATGTCAGCCTGACCTAAGCCTGCTCTAGATTCCCAAAATAGATGATGACTGCTGTATCTGCTCTTGTTAGTGCTATTCTTCAGGATTGGCTGTGCTGCTGCCTTACACTGGTTAGGATAGTATTACTGGAATATTAGGTTAGCGTAGCCCTTTACACTCGTACCCGTATACAGGTGAAAATGGCAGATTTGGCCTCCCGAGTGGCAGAGCGGTTTAAGGCACTGCACCGCAGTGCTGAGGTGCCACTACAGCCTCGGATTCGATCCCAGGCTGTGTCACAGCTGGCCGTGACCGGGAGCCCCGTGGGGCGGCACACAATTTGCCCAGCGTCATCCGGGTTAGGGGAGGGTTTGGCCGGGGGGATTTCCTTTGCTCATTGTGCTCTAGTGACTCCTTGTGGCGGGCCGGGTGCCTGCAAGCTGACTTCGGTCGTCAGTTGGACGGTGTTTCCTCCGACACATTGGTGCTGCTGGCTTCCGGGTTAAGCGAGCAGTGTGTCAAGAAGCAGTGCGGCTTGGCAGGTCATGTTTTGGAGGACGCATGGCTCTCGACCTTCACCTCTCCCGAGTCCATTGGGGAGTTGCAGCGATGAGAGAAGATCGTAACTACCAATTGGATATCACGAAATTGGGGAGAAAAATGGGGTAAAAAAATAATAACATAAAACATAAAAAGATAATGGTAGATTTGGGCACTGATAAGCGTCGTTCTGACGTTCTGATCTTGAACACCGCACGCAACAAGAAGTTGCCCCTCCCGCTAATTGGGCAACTTTCGCTAATTATTTGTTGTCTGATTGAGAAAAATTCAGTAAATTATGAGGACTCAATGTATTTGAAAGATGAGACATTGAGGATTATAATAAATACCACTTTGATTTCGTACAAGCAAGCCAAACATCCGTGAGTACAAATTTCCATATCAAAAAACGTATGTCATAAACAGTACAGTGTCAACGTTTATGATTGCTATGTTTGATGTACAGTTACAAGATGACATGTCGTCAAATTCTGGGTTGTTGTTGAACAGAATGAGAAAATTCTGAAAAAAAGAAGAAAATCCACTGCGAAACACGCACCTGAATGAATGCATGACTCCTTTTTATTGCCACCAAAATTACGATCTGTTTCTTTGAATTGCCCTGTGAAAGCCTAACACTGTAAGAGCATATTTTATAACTTAGCTAGTCATGTTGGCAATAGAACAAGCTTTCAAATTATGCCCACCTGACCAAGATTGTGATTTATAATGGACAGTTTTTTGGATTGCGTAAACAACAACAGTAATTGTGTGATGGCGGGGATGCAGGGTTGTGTTCCAAATAAAACAACTACAAGTGTGCTTGCTCTAGTTCCTCAATGGCACAGGTACACTCTTAGAGAGAAAGGTGCTATCTAGAACCTAAAAGGGTTCTTCGGAACATGTCCCAATCCACGTGATCAAAACAGTATTGATGGATGGATTCCGATTGGTCAGACCAGCATTGAATAGACCTTAGCACCGTTATTTCCTGTTTGAGTTTCTGCCTATAGTAAGGGAGGAGCAAAACGGAGTGATCTAATTTGACGAAGGGATGGACTTGTAGCCATCCCGGAAGCGAGAGTAACAATGGTTGAGAGTTTTTGAAGCGCAAGTACTGCAGGCGATGTGTTGATAGAACTTCGGTAGCGTTTTCCTCAGATTTGCTTTATTAAAGTCCCCAGCTATAATAAATGCTACCTCGGGATATGCAGTTTCCAGGTTGCAAAAGGACCAGTGTAGTTCCTTGAGAGCTGCCATGGTATCAGCTTGAGGGGGAATATACACGGCTGCGACGATAACCAAATAATATTATCTTGGGAGGTAATGTGGTCGGCATTTGATTGTGAGGTATTCTAGGTCGGGTGAACAAAAGAACTTGAGTTCCTGTAGGTTACCGCCATCACACCATGAGTAGTTAATCATGAAACATACACATCCGCCTTGCCTTTCTTCTTCCGGATAGTTATTTCTCCTATCTGCACTATGTATTGAAAACCCAGCTGGCTGTATGAACGGGGACAGTATATCTGGAGAGTGCCATGATTCTGTGAAACAGAGTATGTTACAGTCCCTGATGTCTCTCTAAAAGGAGATCCTCGCCCTGAGCTCATTTACTTTATTGTCCAGGGACTGAACATTAGCGAGTAATATACTCGGAAGCGGTGGATGGTGTGCACGCCTCCTGAATACCTCTACTCCGCCGGCTGCGTTTTGGAGCAGCCTGGGATAAGTTTAATCACCTTGGAAGGTACGAACAATGGATCCAATTCAGAAAAGTCATATTCCTGGTCGAAATGCTGGTGAGTTACTGACTCTCTGATATCCAAAAGTTATTTCCGGTTGTATGTAATAATGCAAAGAACGTTATGGGTTTTCTTTCAATTTAAATTCTTATATAAAATTCTTGCTACCAATAGAATGTTATTTATATGGGGGATACACTCTTCCCAGCTCTGCAGATTTTGCTGTGAAGAGACAGAATCATTAGATCATAACCTTGCAGATAGCATTACTGGGTGATCTGAAAAGTCATAGTCAATCGATCAATAATATAATAATACTTTTAGCAAAAATAAATATTTTTAATTCACAATCTGTAGAAGCAATGAGAATAGAAAGGTTCAGAACTTTTGTAAAACATCACAGTACGGTTGAAATATATATGGCAAATAGAATCCTATATGGATGGTGTTAAGAGATAGATGGGAGGTATTGAATGGAGTTGAAGGATGGGACTAATAACAAATAACAACAAATAATAACAAGATAACTAATAATGTAAGCATACTGTGTCCATAATAAGTATATAGGTTGTATGTTGGGAGCTTTTGGGAAAGAGCACAGTTAGAAAGATATGGCATATAGAAGCAAACCGGCTGGACATCATGAAAATGATCGGCGAGGTTGAGAGTAGAAGAAGTTCAGGAGCAAAAACAAATAAAATATAATTATTGTAAAATTGACTGTGTCCATAAGGTGTAGATAGTAAGTATAGGCTGGAAGTAGAGGCCTGGGCATTGTTGTTCACTAATTTACCCCAAGTAGGGAAAGGATGGCGGGGTTGAAAAGTAATAAAGGGGAGTATATACAGTGGGGGAAAAAAGTATTTAGTCAGCCACCAATTGTGCAAGTTCTCCCACTTAAAAAGACGAGAGAGGCCTGTCATTTTCATCATAGGTACACGTCAACTATGACAGACAAACTGAGATTTTTTTTCCAGAAAATCACATTGTAGGATTTTTAATGAATTTATTTGCAAATTATGGTGGAAAATAAATATTTGGTCAATAACAAAAGTTTCTCAATACTTTGTTATATACCCAATGACACAGGTCAAACGTTTTCTGTAAGTCTTCACAAGGTTTTCACACACTGTTGCTGGTATTTTGGCCCATACCTCCATGCAGATCTCCTCTAGAGCAGTGATGTTTTGGGGCTGTCGCTGGGCAACACAGACTTTCAACTCCCTCCAAATACTTTCTATGGGGTTGAGATCTGGAGACTGGCTAGGCCACTCCAGGACCTTGAAATGCTTCTTACGAAGCCACTCCTTCGTTGCCCGGGCGGTGTGTTTGGGATCATTGTCATGCTGAAAGACCCAGCCACGTTTCATCTTCAATGCCCTTGCTGATGGAAGGAGGTTTTCACTCAAAATCTCATGATACATGGCCCCATTCATTCTTTCCTTTACACGGATCAGTCGTCCTGGTCCCTTTGCAAAAAAACAGCCGCAAAGAATGATGTTTCCACCCCCATGCTTCACAGTAGGTATGGTGTTCTTTGGATGCAACTCAGCATTCTTTGTCCTCCAAACACGACGAGTTGAGTTTTTACCAAAAAGTTCTATTTTGGTTTCATCTGACCATATGACATTCTCCCAATCCTCTTCTGGATCATCCAAATGCACTCTAGCAAACTTCAGACGGGCCTGGACATGTACTGGCTTAAGCAGGGGGACACGTCTGGCACTGCAGGATTTGAGTCCCTGGCGGCGTAGTGTGTTACTGATGGTAGGCTTTGTTACTTTGGTCCCAGCTCTCTGCAGGTCATTCACTAGGTCCCCCCGTGTGGTTCTGGGATTTTTGCTCACCGTTCTTGTGATCATTTTGACCCCACGGGGTGAGATCTTGCGTGGAGCCCCAGATCGAGGGAGATTATCAGTGGTCTTGTATGTCTTCCATTTCCTAATAGTTGCTCCCACAGTTGATTTCTTCAAACCAAGCTGCTTACCTAATGCAAATTCAGTCTTCCCAGCCTGGTGCAGGTCTACAATTTTGTTTCTGGTGTCCTTTGACAGCTCTTTGGTCTTGGCCATAGTGGAGTTTGGAGTGTGACTGTTTGAGGTTGTGGACAGGTGTCTTTTATACTGATAACAAGTTCAAACAGGTGCCATTAATACAGGTAAAGAGTGGAGGACAGAGGAGCCTCTTAAAGAAGAAGTTACAGGTCTGTGAGAGCCAAAAATCTTGCTTGTTTGTAGGTGACCAAATACTTATTTTCCACCATAGTTTGCAAATAAATTCATTAAAAATCCTACAATGTGATTTTCTGGAATTTTTTTCCTCATTTTGTCTGTCATAGTTGACGTGTACCTATGATGAAAATTACAGGCCTCTCTCATCTTTTTAAGTGGGAGAACTTGCACAATTGGTGGCTGACTAAATACTTTTTTCCCCACTGTATATAAAAAACATGGGGGATTGGAAGTGATGCAGACAATTACATTGATGGAAGTTACAATCTATCTGCAATATTAAGCTGATCTACCCCCCAAAAAAAAGAAGAAAAAAAGAAAGTTATGGGTTAATAACATGAGAAATAACATACTTCTCTTTTTTTTTTTAAGTCAAAGTTGCTTAGGAGCCTGAAACAAGGCCGCCATGTCTATAACATTTTCACAACATATATTTGCACCAAAATCAATTACAAATAGCATTTAGTCTGTCTCCCGAGTGGCACAGTGGTCTAAGGCACTGCATCGCAGTGCTAGCTGTGCCACTAGAGATCCTGGTTCGAATCCAGGCTCTGTCGTAGCCGGCCTTGACCGGGAGACCCATGGGGCGGCGCGCAATTGGTCCAGGGTAGGGGAGGGAATGGCCGGCAGGGATGTAGCTCAGTTGATAGAGCATGGCGTTTGCAACGTCAGGGTTGTGGGTTCGATTCACACAGGGGGTATGAAAAAATAAATAATGTATGCACTAACTAACTGTAAGTCGCTCTGGATAAGAGCGTCTGCTAAATGACTAAAATGTAAAATGTAGTCTTACATATGATAAGGAAAGACATAAATGAGTAATATAATTTTAATAAAACAATAACTCAATTGAAAGACTTTTCACAACTCAGGATAAGACCCAGATGCAGACAGTTCGAAATACCCAAAGTTTATTTACAAAAACAGGGGACAGGCAAACGACAGGTCCAAGGGCAGGCAGAGGTCGGTAATCCAGAACAGTGTCACAAGGTACAGAACGGCAGGCAGGCTCAGAGCCACAACCTAACAATTCCAGTCCTCTACAATGCAAAACCGTTTGCCCTCGCATTTAGGTGCCACACAAACAAACCGGGTCCTGTTCTCCTTTCTATCTTTCCTGTAACAGCCAACAACTTCTAGAGGGGGCCTGTATACTGGGCTCGTGCTGTGTGTGAAAAGATGAGCTTACAGTTTTCATAGACAAAGGTCTGTCAAAAGATGGATACCTGTCATTAAGATCAATACCTCCTAACTGAGGAGCAAGGTTCTCTCTGAATGTAATCTGGCAGTAACCAGCTTGTCCATTTTCCTTGCCAGGTGCTGCATGATTACACTGCCATTCCTGGAACAAAAGGTAACTGTTGACAACTGCAATGTCAACACAGTGGGGAAAAAGTGTTTATCTCCCTTAGTCTTTCCTGAGCAGTCGACGGCACTGCCTGTCGTACACTGCCAAGATCTAAACCAACTGAACGGACATGCCTGAAAGTGATAGATTCCAGTGCCTGTGTATCAACATCCTCATAGGACTGAACCGTGCTATCGGGCAAAACCGAGCATTTAGGCTTACTGGGACATGGAGCGCAAACAGAAAGACAAAATGAGATCAAATAGATAATTGCTGGTATACTCAATAATATATTAATAAAATAAAACAAATCTTTGGGTTGGGTTAGGGTATATATACAGTGCCCTCCGTAATTAGGACGGTGAAGCATTTTATCTTCTTCTTTACTCCAAACGTTTGGATTTGAAATCAAACAATGACTACGAGGTTAAAGTGCAGACTGTCAGTTTTAATTTGAGGTTATTTTCATTTTACTGTTTAGAAATTACAGCACTTTTTGTACATAGTCGCCTCATTTTAGGGGATCAAAAGTATTGGGACAAATTCACTTATATTTGTATTAAAGTAGTACAAGGTTAAGTGTTTGTTCCCATATTCAGAGCACACAATGACGCAAGCTTGTGACGCTACAAATTTGGATGCATTTGCTCTTTGTTTTGGTTGTTTTTCAGATGATTTTGTGCCCAATAGAAATAAATGGTAAATAATGTAGTGTCATTTTGGAGTCACTTTTATGTTAAATAAGAATAGAATATGTTTCTAAACACTTCTACATTAATGTGGATGCTACCATGATTACGGATAATCTTGAATGAATCGTGAATAATGATGAGTGAGAAAGTTACAGACGCATAAATATCATAACCCCAAGACTTGTTAACCTCTCACCATTCAAATAACAGGGAGGTTAGCATTTTTTGGAGGGTATGATATTAACATTGATATTGATATTAATAATTACGGAGGGCACTGTTTATGAAGGCCTGATAATACATAACAATAACACATCATTTATAGTTACAGGGGGTACCGGTACAGAGTCAATGTGCGGGGGCACAGGTTAGTCGAGGTAATTGAGGTAATATGTACATGTAGGTAGAGATAAAGTGACTATGCATAGATAATAAACAGAGAGTAGCAGCAGCGTAAAATAGGGGGTGGGGGGACAATGCAAATAGCCATGATTAGCTGTTCAGGAGTCTTATGGCTTGGGGGTAGAAGCTGTTAAGAAGCATTTCAGACCTAAACTTGGTGCTCCGGTACCGCTTGCCGTGCAGAAGCAGAGAGAACAGTCTATGACTAGGGTGGCTGGAGTCTTTGACAATTTTTAGGGCCTTCCTAAAAAAATTGTATAGAGGTCCTGGACGGCAGGAAGCTTGGCCCAAGTGATGTACTGGGCCATACACACTACCCTCTGTAGTGCCTTACGGTCGGAGGCCGAGCAGTTGCCACACCAGGCAGTGATGCAACCAGTCAGGATACTCTTGATGGTGCAGCTGTATAACTTTTTGAGGCCATGCAGTCATGGGTGTACAGGAGTGGACAGAGCACGCACCTCTGAGGGGCCCCCGTGTTGAGGAACAGCGTGGCAGATTTGTTGTTTCCTACCCTTACCACCTGGGGGCGGCCCTTCAGGAAGTCCAGAATCCAGTTGCAGAGGGAGGTGTTTAGTCCCAGGGTGTTTAGCTTAGTGATGAGCTTTGAGGGCACTATGGTGTTGAACGCTGAGCTGTAGGAAAAGCATTCTCACGTAGGTGTTCCTCTTGTCCAGGTGGGAAAGGGCAGTGTGGAGTGCAGTAGAGATTGCATTACATTTAACATTTTAGTCATTTAGCAGATGCTCTTATCCAGAGTGACTTACAGTTAGTGAGTGAATACATTTTTAATACTGGCCCCCCGTGGGATTCGAACCCACAACCCTGACATTGCAAGCGCCATGCTCTACTAACTGAGCTACAGGAGGCCTGTGGATCTGCTGGGGCAGTAAGCAAATTGGAGTGGGTCTAGGGTTTATGGGATAATGGTTTTGATGTGAGCCAAGACCAGCCTTTCAAAGCACTTCATGGCTACAGACGTGATTGCTACGGGTCGGTAGTCATTTAGGCAGGTTATTTTAGTGTTCTTGGGCACAGGGACTATGGTGGTCTGCTTGAAACATGTTGGTATTACAGACTCAGTCAGGGACATGTTGAAAATGTCAGTGAAGACACTTGCCAGTTGGTCAGTGCATGCTCGGAGTACACGTCCTGGTAATCCGTCTGGGAGAGCTTTGTGTGAGTCTCTGTGTGTGGAGTAAAGGTAGTCTAGAGTTTTTTTTCCCTCTGGTTGCACATTTAACATGCTGGTAGAAATTAGGTAAAACGGATTTAAGTTTCCCTGCAATAAACTTTCCGGGCACTATGAGCGCTGCCTCTGGATGAGCGTTTTCCTGTTTACTTATGGCCTTATACAGCTCATTGAGTGCAATCTTAGTGTCAGCATCGGTTTGTGGGGGTAAATAGACAGCTACGAAAAATATAGATGAAAACTTCCTTGGTAAATAGTGTGGTCTACAGCATATCATGAGATACTCTACCTCAGGCGAGCAAAACCTCGAGACTTCCTTAGTATTAGATTTTATGCACCAGCTGTTGTTTACAAATATACACAGACCGCCACCCCTTGTCTTAACGGAGTCAGCCGTTCTGTCCTGCCGATGTAGCGTATATCCCGCCAGCTGTATGTTATCCATGTCGTCGTTCAGCCACGACTCGGTGAAACATAAGATATTACAGTTTTTAATGTCCCGTTGGTAGGATAACATTGATCTTAGGTTCCGATTTATTTTCAAATGATTGAACGTTGGCTAATAGGATTGATGGAAGAGGCAGTTTACTCGCTCGCGTCGGATCCTTACAAGGCACCCCGACCTACGTCCACAATATCTCTGTCTCTTTCTCATGCGAATGACGGGGATTTGGGCCTTGTCAAGTGTCTGTAGAAAATCCTTTGCGTCCGACTCATTGAAGAAAAAATCTTTGTCCAATACGAGGTGAGTAATCGCTGTCCTGATATCCAGAAGCTCTTTTTGGTCATAAGAGACGGTGGCAGAAACATTATGTACAGAATAAATTACAAATAACGCGAAAAAACACACATAATAGCACAATTGGTTAGGGGGCCGTAAAACGGCAGCCATCTCCTCCGGCGCCATTCTTTCACTATAACATTTGAGATATACATTTTACATGACATTTTAGTCATTTAGCAGACGCTCTTATCCAGAGCGACTTACAGGAGCAATTAGGGTTAAGTGCCTTGCTCAAGGGCACATCGACAGATTTTTCACCTAGTCGGCTCGGGGATTATCTGATAGTCCATAACTGAAATAATAATATAATCAATAGCCAGTTAGTTTTTAGCTCTAATACCTAATGAAAAATGCATTTTCTTTTTGTACAATTATCAAAGAAAACATGAACATCAAAAAGACAAGACAATAAATAAATCAAGTAGGCTACCTTGTGCCGTCTTGGGTGACTGACTTGACTAACACAGGCTAACTAGCCATCATAGTTAGCTAGTTGGCAAGATAGCTAACATTATCTGAGGATACATTTTTTTTTTAAGCTTTTCATGTACTTAAAAAATATTGATGTCATTGATCAGATAATATTACATTTTCCCTCATATATAAATTGTCAACTCACTTTCAAGCTAATTCTACTTTTCAAGTCTACTTGGCTTGGTAGCTAGTTAGCTCACCAAGTGTCAAAAGTTAATTTTACAGAGTAATCTTATCAATCGTATCAACCGGCGGGAAAGGGTTAATAGAGGATTATTTAACGTTTATGCATTCATTCAGTGTTTCATTGTAATACATGAAGACTTGTAGGCAAATCAGGGATGAAATGGTGCAAAAATCCTTAAGAATATATTAACAGGCCCATGGGCCGCCAGCCGTGTCCCTTTTTGTTGTTGTTGTCCGAATTGCCAGGTGCCAGAATTGTGCCTTTAAACAGCTTGGAAAATTCCAGAAAATGATGTCATGGCTTTAGAAGCTGCTGACAGGCTAATTGACGTCATTTGAGTCAATTGGAGGTGTACAACTGGATGTATTTCAAGGCCTACCTTCAAACTCAGTGCCTCTTTGCTTGACATCATGGGAAAATCAAAAGAAATCAGCCAAGACCTCAGAAAATAAATTGTAGACCTCCACAAGTCTGGTTCATCCTTGGGAGCAATTTCCAAACGCCTGAAGGTACCACGTTCATCTGTACAAACAATAGTATGCAAGTATAAACACCATGGGACCATGCAGCCGTCATACCGCTCAGGAAGGAGACGCGTTCTGTCTCCTAGAGTCCCAATTCTAGCTACACTAGGATTAAAAAAAAATAATCACTTCTCATAACAGTTTTACATACCGTGAAAACAGTCTCAAATAGTCGCCTGTCCATTTTAATAGCCGGGCAACGGCATATATTTCAGCAAATAAACGCCTGTTTCAAATTAACTCCGGGTCTGAAAGAATTGTTTACTAGGTTACCATGAATTACCATGAATTGTTTATGAGGTTTAATGTTTTATTTGTTACATTAAACAATTCAGTAATGACTCGCAAGCACAAGTAAGAAACTGGCAAGCACAATTACAGCCAACAGTGGGCAATCACTGATGAAGGGGCGTAGACTTCGGCTACCAAACTTCAGCTTGCCTCAAGAAAAATGTTGTGTGCTGAACATAATATTCAGAATGCTGCCGAACAACGCCATTGTCAAACTGTTGAAGGCTATCATTGGTTCGCCCTGCGATTTGTGTATATCCCGTGTGCATCTTGCAGGTCCATTTTCTCAAAACCAGTGCATAATTCGAGTGTAGGCCTTACTGGGAGCTGAGAAATAACAGTTAAAAAGCTGAGATTCTCTTCTTTAGGTATGTAATTCAAGATTTATTTAAACAACCCACTGTAAACTGTACTATGCTTTCAAAGCCAATGTCAGATAAGTTAAGTATAATTCAATATTGGGAGATGAGAAATAAAATTGTCCTCATTTGAAAGCCGTGATTTTCTACAGTTCCTTCTTTAAACACTGAAATAAACACAATTTATGTTTAGGCGGCCTAATGTATATTTCTCTGCTGTTATATTGTTTTATTTAACCATCATTTGAATCATGCTGAGACCAAGGTCTCTTTTACAGATGAGCCCTGTATCAAACATACACATCAATATACACATCAATACAGGAAAAGCAACATATATATACTGTGTATAAATATACTGAACAAAAATATAAAGGCAACATGGTCCCACTTTCCATGAGCTGAAATAAAGGCTCCCAGAAATTTTCCAAATGCACAAAAAGCGTATGCCAAGAGTGTGCAAAGCTGTCATCAAGGCAATGGGTGGCTACTTTGAAGAATCTCAAAGACAAAATATATTTTGATTTGTTTAACACTTTTTGGGTTACTACATGATTCCATATGTGTTATTTCATAGTCTTGATGTCTTCACTATTATTCTACAATGTAGAAAATATTAAAAAATAAAGAAAAACCCTGGAATGAGTAGGTGTGTCCAAACTTTTGACTGGTACTGTATATATTTAGGCTAGGACCTTGCCTCTTTTGTTTTTTATTGCTCCTCTATTTTTCCTCAAGAAAGGGGGGAGACCGATGACATCATGGCTTACCATCAGCCCAACTCCTTGAATGCCTTACTCCTTGAAGTTTGCAGTTGTGTCTAAAAAACACTATTTTGCTGAAAACATGTGTATTTACCCTTTACTGTGTGTACTTACTGTATTTAGACTTGGAACATTGCTTTTCAACAGTAAAAGTTAAATTAATCGCTGGAGGACGTCTCTGACCCCGGGGGAGAGATCAGCTGTTGGTGCGCTGTGTGACACTCCCCATGATTCAGACCTGGACACAATGATCGTCTGCCCGTCCAAGAAAGAGCTGACTAACAGGAAGTGATGTTGGGGGAGGGGGAGGGGGAGGGGGTTAGCACTCATTTGAACTCTTGTCTGTGTCTATGTTGGGTATGGGCTTGGACTGCTCAGGAAGTGAGTGTGTTCAGGGTGAGTGTGTTTGGGGGCATAGTCCTGTGTAGCTCAGTTGGTAGAGCATGGCGTTTGCAACGGCAGGGTTGTGGGATCGATTCCCACGGGGGGCCAGTATGATTTTTTTTTTATGATGCACTCACTAACTGTAAGTTGCTCTGGATAAGAGCGTCTGCTAAATGACTAAAATTTAAAAAATGTAACATTTGGCTGTGTGTGTGTTAGTCATTCATTTGCTGTCTGAATCATATAGAAACTGCTGGAAATACAGTGGGGGGGAAAGTATTTAGTCAGCCACCAACTGTGCAAGTTCTCCCACTTAAAAAGATGAGAGAGGCCTGTGATTTTCATCATAGGTACACGTCAACTATGACAGACAAATTGAGAAAAAAAAATCCAGAAAATAACATTGTAGGATTTTTTATGAATTTATTTGCAAATTATGGTGGAAAATAAGTATTTGGTCACCTACAAACAAGCAAGATTTCTGGCTCTCACAGACCTGTAACTTCTTTTTTAAGAGGCTCCTCTGTCCTCCACTCGTTACCTGTATTAATGGCACCTGTTTGAACTTGTTATCAGTATAAAAGACACCTGTCCACAACCTCAAACAGTCATACTCCAAACTCCACTATGGCCAAGACCAAAGAGCTGTCAAAGGACACCAGAAACAAAATTGTAGACCTGCACCAGGCTGGGAAGACTGAATCTGCAATAGGTAATCAGCTTGGTTTGAAGAAATCAACTGTGGGAGCAATTATTAGGAAATGGAAGACATACAAGACCACTGATAATCTCCCTCGATCTGGGGCTCCACGCAAGATCTCACCCCGTGGGGTCAAAATGATCACAAGAACGGTGAGCAAAAAATCCCAGAACCACACGGGGGGACCTAGTGAATGACCTGCAGAGAGCTGGGACCAAAGTAACAAAGCCTACCATCAGTAACACACTACGCCGCCAGGGACTCAAATCCTGCAGTGCCAGACGTGTCCCCCTGCTTAAGCCAGTACATGTCCAGGCCCGTCTGCAGTTTGCTAGAGTGCATTTGGATGATCCAGAAGAGGATTGGGAGAATGTCATATGGTCAGATGAAACCAAAATAGAACTTTTTGGTAAAAACTCAACTCAGTCGTGTTTGGAGGACAAAGAATGCTGAGTTGCATCCAAAGAACACCATACCTACTGTGAAGCATGGGGGTGGACACATCATGCTTTGGGGCTGTTTTTCTGCAAAGGGACCAGGACGACTGATCCGTGTAAAGGAAAGAATGAATGGGGCCATGTATCATGAGATTTTGAGTGAAAACCTCCTTCCATCAGCAAGGGCATTGAAGATGAAACGTGGCTGGGTCTTTCAGCATGACAATGATCCCAAACACACCGCCCGGGCAACGAAGGAGTGGCTTCGTAAGAAGCATTTCAAGGTCCTGGAGTGGCCTAGCCAGTCTCCAGATCTCAACCCCAAAGAAAATCTTTGGAGGGAGTTGAAAGTCCGTGTTGCCCAGCGACAGCCCCAAAACATCACTGCTCTAGAGGAGATCTGCATGGAGGAATGGGCCAAAATACCAGCAACAGTGTGTGAAAACCTTGTGAAGACTTACAGAAAACGTTTGACCTGTGTCATTGCCAACAAAGGGTATATAACAAAGTATTGAGAAACTTTTGTTATTGACCAAATACTTATTTTCCACCATAATTTGCAAATAAATTCATTAAAAATCCTACAATGTGATTTTCTGGATTTTTTTTCCCTCATTTTGACGTGTACCTATGATGGAAATTACAGGCCTCTCTCATCTTTTTAAGTGGGAGAACTTGCACAATTGGTGGCTGACTAAATACTTTTTTCCCCCACTGTATGTTTATTTAAAAGAACAATAGGAGGTATCAAATCAAATGTTATTTGTCACATACACGTGTTTAGCAGATGTTATAGCGGGTGTAGCGAAATGCTTGTGCTTCTAGCTCCGACAGTGCAGTAACATCTAACAATTTCACAACATATACCCAATACACACAAATCTAAGTAAGGAATGGAATACAGTAGAATATTATAGAATACAGTATATACATATGAGATGAGTAATGCAAGATCTGTAAACATTATTAAAGTGACTACTGTTCCACTAAGTGGCCATTGATTTCAATAGGCAGCAGCAGCCTCTAATGTGCTAGTGATGGCTATTTAACAGTCTGATGGCCTTGAGATAGAAGCTGTTTTTCATTCTCTCGGTCCCAGCTTTGATGCACCTGTACTGACCTCGCCTTCTGGATGATAGCGGGGTGAACAGGCAGTGGCTCGGGTGGTTGATGTCCTTGATGATCTTTTTGGCCTTCCTGTGACATCGGGTGCTATAGGTGTCCTGGAGGGCGGGTAGTTTGCCCCCGGTGATGCGTTCGGCAGACCGCACCACCCTCTGGAGAGCCCTGCGGTTGCGGGCAGTGCAGTTGCCGTACCAGGCAGTGATACAGCCCGACAGGATGCTCTCAATTGTGCATCTGTAAAGGTTTGTGAGGTTTTTAGGTGCCAAGCCAAATTTCTTCAGCCTCCTGAGGTTGAAGAGTCTCTGTTGTGCCTTCTTCACCACACTGTCTGCGTGGGTGGACCATTTCAGTTTGTCAGTGATTTGTATGCGAAGGAACTTGAAACTTTCCACCTTCTCCACTGCTGTCCGGTCGATGTGGATAGGGGGGTGCACCCTCTGCTGTTTCCTGAAATCCACGATCATCTCCTTTGTTTTGTTGACGTTGAGTGAGAGGTTATTTTCCTGGCACCACGCTCCCAGAGCCCTCACCTCCTCCCTGTAGGCTGTGTCGTCATTGTTGGTAATCAGGCCTACTATTGTTCACCACCTTGGGGCGGCCGTCAGGAAGTCCAGGACTCAGTTGCACTGGGCGGGGTTCAGACCCAGGGCCTCGAGCTTAATGATGAGTTTGGAGGGTACTGTGGTGTTGAATGCTGAGCTATAGTCAATGAACAGCATTCTTACACCGGTATTCCTCTTGTCCAGATGGGATAGGGTAGTGTGCAGTGTGATGGCGATTGCATCGTCTGTGGATCTATTGGGGCAGTAACCAAATTGAAGTGGGTCTAGGATGACAGGTAAGGTAGAGGTGATACAGTGGCTTGCGAAAGTATTCAGCCCTTTGGCATTTTTCCTATTTTGTTGCCTTAAAACCTGGAATTAAAATGGATTTTTGGGGGGTTTGTATCATTTGATTTACACAATATGCCTAACACTTTGAAGATGCAAAATATTTTTTGGGATGAAACACACAAGAAATAAGACAAAAAAATGGAAAACCAAAGGCAATACTTTGTAGAGCCACCTTTTGAAGAAATTACAGCTGCAAGTCTCTTGGGGTATGTCTATAAGCTTGGCACATCTAGCCAATTGGATTTTTGCCCATTTTTCAAGGCAAACCTGCTCCAGCTCCTTCAAGTTGGATGGGTTCCGCTGGTGTACAGCAATCTTTAAGTCATTTGACATATTCTCAATTGGATTGAGGTCTGGGCTTTGACTAGGCCATTCAAAGACATTTAAATGTTTCCCCTTAAAACCACTCGAGTGTTGCTTTAGCAGTATGCTTAGGGTCATTGTCCTGCTGGAAGGTGAACAACCGTCCCAATCTAAAAATCTCTGGAAGACTGAAACAGGTTTCCCTCAAGAATGTCCCTGTATTTAGCGCCATCCATCATTCCTTCAATTCTGACCAGTTTCCCAGTCCCTGCCAATGAAAAACATCCCCACAACATGATGCTGCCACCACCATGCTTCAATGTGGGGATGGTGTTCTCGGGGTGATGAGAGGTGTTGGGTTTGCGCCAGACATAGCGTTTTCCTTGATGGCCAGAAAGCTCAATTTTAGTCTCATCTGACCAGAGTACCTTCTTCCATATGTTTGGGGAGTCTTCCACATGCCTTTTGGCAAACATCAAACATGTTTGCTTATTTTTTTCTTTAATCAATGGCTTTTTTCTGGCCACTCTTCCATAAAGCCCAGTCTGTGGAGTGTACGGCTTAAAGTGGTCCTATGGACAGATACTCCAATCTCCGCTGTGGAGCTTTGCAGCTCCTTCAGGGTTATCTTTGGTCTCTTTGTTGCCTCTCTGATGAATGCCCTCCTTGCCTGGTCCGGTAGTTTTGGTGGGCGGCCCTCTCTTGGCAGGTTTGTTGTGGTGCCATATTCTTTCAATTTTTTAATAGTGGATTTAATGGTGCTCCGTGGGATGTTCAAAGTTTCTGATATATTTTTATAACTCAACCCTGATCTGTATTTCTCCACAACTTTGACCCTGACCTGTTTGGAGAGCTCCTTGGTCTTCATGGTGCCGCTTGCTTGGTGGTGCCCCTTGCTTAGTGGTGTTGCAGACTCTGGTGCCTTTCAGAACAGGTGTAAATATACTGAGATCTTGTGACAGATCATGTGACACTTAGATTGCACACAGGTGGACTTTATTTAACTAATTATGTGACTTCTGAAGGTAATTGGTTGCACCAGATCTTATTTAGGGGATTCATAGCAAATGGGGTGAATACATATGCACGCACCACTTTTCCGTTATTTATCTTTTAGAATTCTTTGAAACAAGTCAATTTTTCCATTTCAGTTCACCAATTTTGACTATTTTGTGTATGTCCGTTACATGAAATCCAAATAAAAATCCATTTAAATTACAGGTTGTAATGCAACAAAATAGGAAAAACGCCAAGGGGGATGAATACTTTTGCAAGGCACTGTATGATCCTTGACTAGTCTCTCAAAGCACTTCATGATGACAGAGGTGTGTGCTTCGGGGCGATAGTCATTTAGTTCAGTTACTTTTGCTTTATTGGGTACAGGAACAATGGTGGCCATCTTGAAGCATGTGGGGACAGCAGACTGGGATAGGGAGAGATTGAATATGTCCGTAAACACACCAGCCAGCTGGTCTGCGCAAGCTCTGAGGACGCAGCTAGGGATGCCGTCTGGGCCGGCAGCCTTGCGCGGGTTAACATGCTTAAAAGTCTTACTCACGTCAGCCACGGAGAAGGAGAGCCCACAGTCCTTGGTAGTGGGCCGCGTTGGTGGCACTGTGTTATCCTCAAAGTGGGCGAAGAAGGTGTTTAGCTTTTCTGGAAGCGAGACGTCTGTGTCGGCGACGTGGCTGGTTTTCGTTTTGTAGTCTGTGATTGTCTGTAGACCCTGCCACATACGTCTCGTGTCTGAGCCGTTGAATTGCGACTCCACTTTGTCTCTATACTGTTGTTTTGTTAGTTTAATTGCCTTCCGGAGTGAGTAGCTACACTGTTTGTATTCTGCCATATTCCCAGTCACCTTGCATTGGTTAAATGCTGTGGTTCACACTTTCAGTTTTGCGCGAATGCTGCAATCTATCCACGGTTTCTGGTTAGGGTAGGTTTTAATGGTCACAGTGGGCACAACATCTCCTATACACTTCCTGTTAAACTCAGTCACCGTTTCAGTGTATTAGTCTAAATAATTTTCGCAAGCTACCCGGAACATATCCCAGTTGCTAACTAGCGTTAGTGCAATTGCTAACTATTGTTAGCGCAATAACTGAAAGTCTATGGTAACTGCTAGCATGCTAGTAGATACCATAGACTTCCAGTCATTGTGCTAACGCTAGTTAGCATTGGCTGGCGAAACTACCCCTAACTTCCTTCATACGGGATGCAGAGTCATAAATATTGTATCCTTGAGTTCATCTGACTCTGGGGAAGTAAATAAGGGATTCATTGCCAAAATCCCAAAGTATCTATTTAACATCAATCCACTGAGGCAAAAAGAACAATGTCGGCGTTTAATTCAATAAGAGAAAAGCTGCGAAATGGAGAGTTGAAAATAAATAGAAGGGAGGGCCAGGACAGTATTCTAGTCTAATGTTTGGGAAAGATTTGGTGAAGTGGTAAAAGAGGAGTGCCGGCTATGTTATGTGTGATGATTGTGAGGCGCTATACAAATTCGACAGTCACAAGACGGGGACTTCAAAATGGTACATCAAGGGAACTGTACTGTTCAGATGGGTTAAATGGAATAGTAGCCTAACTTTTAATTTCCTTAAAACCAGTCAAACGGATGTCATTTGGAAATGTTGCACTGAAAAATGCATTTTCTCCCAGGTCCCTAAACTGCTTTGCTGCCAGAAAGAAGCAGAGATGAAAGATGAAAGAGAAAATACTCCAGCAGAAATCAAATAAACCCCTTAATTTAAGGGGGCCCAAATCCCACAGTATGTCACCCAGTCAGAGTTAGACATAGAGTACATACACATACTTCAGTGATACAACTTATGTTACACAATATGGTTTAAGCTGGTTAAAGTGGTTAAAATAGATGCACATCCCAATGGTGCAATTGCTGGATGAAAGACACATGACTCTTATATGCTGCATACAGTGATTTATTGATTAGACCCAATACGTATAAAACACATATCACCATTGGGATCTTTGTTTGCGTCCCAAATGGCACCCTATTCCCTTTGTAGTGCACTACTTAGGGCTCTGGACTAAAGTAGTGCACTACATAGGGAATAGGTTGCCATTTGGGAGGGGCAGTTTGCGGGACCAAACTTAAATGGTTATACTCTTTTCTTTTTTTTTAAATCTTTTTTTTTTATTGGGGGTAGATCAGCTTAATATTGCAGATAGATTGTAACTTCCATCAATGTAATTGTCTGCATCACTTCCAATCCCTCATGTTTTTTATATATATATATATATATATATATATATATATATATATATATATATATATACATATACATACATACACATACATACATACATACATACATACATACATACATACATACATACATACATACATACATACATACATACATACATACATACATACATACATACACACACATACATATATACATATATACATATACATACAAACACACATATATATATATATATATATATATATATATATATATATATATATATATATATATATATATATATATATATATACACATACATATACACATATAAACACATACATACATACATACATACATACATACATACATACATACATACATACATACATACATACATACATACATACATAACCTTTAAAAAAAAATATATATATATATATATATTCCCCTTTATTACTTTCCAACCCACCACCCTTTTCCTACTTGGAGTAAACTAGTGAACAACAATGCTTAGGCCTCTACTTCCAGCTTATACCTACTATCTACATTTTATGGACACAGTCAATTTTACAATAATTATATTTTGTTTGTTTTTTTCTCCTGAACATCCTCTACTCTCAACCTCTCCGATTATTTTCATGATGTCCATCCGGTTTGCTTCTATATGCCATATCTTTCTAACTGTGCTCTTTCACAAAAGCTCCCAACCTACAACCTATATACTTATTGATGGTTATACTCTTAATTAAACACATGAACACCAGTAGTGGTATAAACTAGCTGTGAATCACAGAGGAACTAAACATTTACTGGTTCAAATGGAAAAGGGTCACTTGGAATGCCCAAACACACTTCAATGCCTTCTTGTGTCACACAAATGTTAGAAGACCAAGCAAGGAATAGTAATTCAATGAATGATCCCTAAAGGGGACTACAGAGGATACGTAGACGGAGCGTAGCGCAGTGTTACAATGTCGTTTTTCTTCACAAAAGGGGTGGCTCCTTGTCATACGCTCTGTCATTCAACAAAAAAAAATTCTAACTGGAAATTGAGACCCGACGGATCATTCCTTGCGAAGACTGAGGGGCAGTATTGAGTGAGTTTTGCAATGTAAGTCCCGCCCCTGTGTCTACATCACATATTTTCTGGTATGCCTTCTGGTTTAAACACAGAAGAGATGGACGTTCTGCTATTTCACCTCTCCTTGCAAGCTTCCTTTTTTGTGCTTTTATTTCGAGATTTGCTACGTGCAATTATGTCCATGTCTCTGTCCAGTTTTGAGGAGTGTCTGTGCGAGCTGGTGAGACAATATGATAACCTCTACAACCCTTCGATGCGGTTGTATTTGGACAAGCACGCAAAAGGCAACAGCTGGAGGGATATATCACAAAATTTGAACACCCGATACTGATATGAAAGAAACATGGAGAAGGATTCAGAACCGGTGTGTTCTCAATCTGAAAAGGGTGAAGGAGATGAGGAGGGGGCTGCTGCTGGTGTGTGTCCCACCGACTGTCAGACAACTGGATTGGCTTGGTGTTCACGTGAAACATCGTCAGACAGACACTAATATGGCAGATACAGTATGTACTCATCATGCAGACGAGTCCTTTTGTACAATGTGTATGTTTGTGGTCTTATGTTTAGTAGACCTAGTTAGAACATGTGAAATCAGCTCTTTTATGGATGGGAGAAATTGTGAGTGGGAAATATTCAGTGCCTGTGTTATCATAATGGCTAGTTCAAACATCAGAAAACAGACACTGTGGTGTGTGTGTGTGTGCTAATTAAATTGAAATGTTTATGAAATCAGTTCTTTTGAGTAAGCATTTAACTCAAAGGAGCCCATGGAGATGTTTTCAGATTGCTTGCATTGTATTCTAATGTATTGGCCATCTGCTTGTAGGTGTTGGAGGGGAGTGGTGTTTTGGACAGTCTAGAGATGGAGCTGAGCCCCATTAGGGTGGTGGGTAATTTACTGGTGTGTACTTAGTTGTTGCTCTAATTTCCCCTTTCATCACACTTTTCACCTGTGCATTACATTGTGTTTCACATTGCACTATTTTCCTCTTGTGATATTTCCTCTTGTGATCGTAAATCAATATCTAAAAGGTCTGCAAATGTCTTTGTCTGGTAATTTGTACTTATATTACTGTTCTGAATCAGTCACTCAGTAGACTTGTACTGCTTTGTACATGAGCTATAGAATGAGGTTAATGTCTTGGGTCTGTCCTTATTGTCTAAAGCTGGACACTCATTCTCACCCATGTACCAAAGCAGCAAGGTCTCCATTGTAAGGCCTCCACACTTGACTATGTACAACCACACTCCAACATTTGAACATTTACTGTCAAATAAAATGTTATTTGTCACATGCTTCGTAAACAACATCTGTAGACTAATAGTGAAATGCTTACATACGGGCCCTTCCCAACAATGCAGAGAGAAAGAAAATAGAGAAATAATAGAAAAATAAAACACGTAATAGTAAAAGTTATAATAAATACACAATGAGTAACGATAACTTGACTATATACACACGGTACCAGTTCCGAGTCAATGTGCAGGGGTAAAAGAAAACACACAAAATAGCAGAATTGATCAGGAGCCCGTAAAACAGCTGCTATACTCTAGGGTGCCACATCCTGCATCCTGGAAAGCAGCATCCTGGAAAGACACTTGACCAGCTGGTGTGAGAAAGTAGTCCTCGAGGTTGTTGCGCACGTCTATAGCAACTCTGGTTGCCCTGTCTGCCAATATGTTTTTTGGGTCCAGGAAGCTGGTGTCCCCTTGAACCACCTGTCTCCACTCTCCTGGATGCAGGACCCCAGTGGGTGTGGAGTGGTCAACAAACGTGGGGTGGATGTACCTTGTTGGTGACTCTGTGCTGTCAGTTTCTGTGGTGCAAAGGTAGTTGTACGGGGCCATACAGGCCTTCACAATGGTCTGAGATTTCTCTGGGGCAACCTCAAGGGCTCATCCCAGGATCCTCCATCTTGCAGTAAGGATTCCAAAGCAGTTCTCTGAAATTGCCAGATCACTTTTATGTCAGGCATATTATTACAACGTCTATAATTGGTATAAATTTCACATTAAATGTATAGTCATATGTACAGTATTTAGCATATCTTACTTGGATGTAGTCGCATCAGGTTTATCCTCAGAGGGAAAGCCGAACTTGCTTTGTGAGTAAATTCTCGCATCTCCCTCCCAACCATATGTGCCTACGTCGATCCTGGTGAAGCGATACCTTGCATCTCAGACTGCCATCAGGACCATATGTGCCCATGTTGATCATGGTGAAGCGATACCTTGCATTGCACACTGCCATCAGGACCATTGAGAAATATCCCTTGTAGTTGTAGTAATCGCTGCCCGAGTTTGCCGGAGCTCGGATCTGAATATGTTTTCCATCGAGATCCCCTGCACAAAACAGATAATTCCAACGATCCCCAAACTCTCTGTCGATTTCTGCACATTTTGCCAGGGAGGGATATGCATTAAAATCCTCCTTCAGGACATGCTGGCTGGAGTGTTTACGGACATATTCAATCTCTTCCTATCCCAGTCTGCTGTCCCCACTTGCTTCAAGATATCCACCATTGTTCCTGTACCCAAGAAAGCAAAGGTATCTGAACTAAATGACAATCGACCCGTAGCACTCACTTCTGTCATCATGAAGTGCTTTGAGAGGCTAGTTAAGGATCATATCACCTCTACCTTACCTGACACCCTGGACATACTTCAATTTGCTTACCGCCCCAATAGATCCACAGACGATGCAATTGCCATCGCACTACACACTGCCCTATCCCATCAGGACAAGAGGAATACCTACATCAGAATGCTGTTCATTGACTATAGCTCAGCCATCAACACCATAGTAACATCCAAGCTCATCATTAAGCTCGGGGGCCCTGGGTCTGAACCCCGCCCTATGCAACTGGGTCCTGGACTTCCTGACAGGCCACCCCCAAGTGGTGAAGGTAGGAAACAACACCTCCACTTCGTTAATCCTCAACACTGGGGCCCCACAAGGGTGCTGCTCAGCCCCCTCCTGTACTCCCTGTTCACCCATGACTGCCACACACGACTCCAACTCAATCATCAAGTTTGCAGATGACTCAACAGTAGTAGGCCTGATTACCAACAATGACGAGACAGCCTACAGGGAGGAGGTGAGGACCCTGGCAGAGTGGGGCCAGGAAAATAACCTCTCTCTCAACGTCATCAAAACGACGGAGCTGATCGTGGACTTCAGGAAACAGCAGAGAGAGCATGCCCCTATCCACATTGACGGGGCCGCAGTGGAGAAGGTGGAAAACTTCAAGTTCCTTGGCGTACACATCATTGACAATCTGAAATGGTCCACCCACGCAGACAGTGTGTGGTGAAGAAGGCGCAACGGCGCCTCTTCAACCTCAGGATGCAAAAAAAATTTGGCTTGGCCCTAAGACCCTCAAAAACTTTTACAGATGCACAATTGAGAGAATCCTGTCAGGCTGTATCACTGCCTGTTACAGCAACTGCACAGCCCGCAACCGCAGGGCTCTCCAGAGGGTGGTGCGGTCTGCCGAACGCATCACTCGGGGCACACTGTCTGCCCTCAAGGACACCTATAGCACCCGATGTCACACGAAGGCCAAAAAGATCATCAAGTACATCAACCACCCGAGCCACGGCCTGTTCACCCCGTTTTCATCCAGAAGGCGAGGTCAGTACAGGTGCATCAAAGCTGGGACCGAGAGACTGAAAAACAGCTTCTATCTCAAGGCCATCAGACTGTTAAATAGCCATCACTAGCCGGCTACCACCCGGTTACTCAACCCTGCACCTTAGAGGCTGCTGCCCTATATACAGTGGGAGAAAAAAGTATTTAGTCAGCCACCAATTGTGCAAGTTCTCCCACTTAAAAAGATGAGAGAGGCCTGTAATTTTCATCATAGGTACACGTCAACTATGACAGACAAAATGAGAAAAATCTTTCCAGAAAATCACATTGTAGGATTTTTTATGAATTTATTTGCAAATTATGGTGGAAAATAAGTATTTGGTCAATAACAAAAGTTTCTCAATACTTTGTTATATACCCTTTGTTGGCAATGACACAGGTCAAACGTTTTCTGTAAGTCTTCACAAGGTTTTCACACACTGTTGCTGGTATTTTGGCCCATTCCTCCATGCAGATCTCCTCTAGAGCAGTGATGTTTTGGGGCTGTCACTGGGCAACACGGACTTTCAACTCCCTCCAAATATTTTCTATGGGGTTGAGATCTGGAGACTGGCTAGGCCACTCCAGGACCTTGAAATGCTTCTTACGAAGCCACTCCTTCGTTGCCCGGGCGGTGTGTTTGGGATCATTGTCATGCTGAAAGACCCAGCCACGTTTCATCTTCAATGCCCTTGCTGATGGAAGGAGGTTTTCACTCAAAATCTCACGATACATGGCCCCATTCATTCTTTCCTTTAACGGATCAGTCGTCCTGGTCCCTTTGCAGAAAAACAGCCCCAAAGCATGATGTTTCCACCCCCATGCTTCACAGTAGGTATGGTGTTCTTTGGATGCAACTCAGCATTCTTTGTCCTCCAAACACGACGAGTTGAGTTTTTACCAAAAAAGTTCTATTTTGGTTTCATCTGACCATATGACATTCTCCCAATCCTCTTCTGGATCATCCAAATGCACTCTAGCAAACTTCAGACGGGCCTGGACATGTACTGGCTTAAGCAGGGGGGACACGTCTGGCACTGCAGGATTTGAGTCCCTGGCGGCGTAGTGTGTTACTGATGGTAGGCTTTGTTACTTTTGTCCCAGCTCTCTGCAGGTCATTCACTAGGTCCCCCCGTGTGGTTCTGGGATTTTTGATCACCTTTCTTGTGATCATTTTGACCCCACGGGGTGAGATCTTGCGTGGAGCCCCAGATCGAGGGAGATTATCAGTGGTCTTGTATGTCTTCCATTTCCTAATAATTGCTCCCACAGTTGATTTCTTCAAACAAGCTGCTTACCTATTGCAGATTCAGTCTTCCCAGCCTGGTGCAGGTCTACAATTTTGTTTCTGGTGTCCTTTGACAGCTCTTTGGTCTTGGCCATAGTGGAGTTTGGAGTGTGACTGTTTGAGGTTGTGGACAGGTGTATTTTATACTGATAACAAGTTCAAACAGGTGCCATTAATACAGGTAACGAGTGGAGGACAGAGGAGCCTCTTAAAAAAGAAGTTACAGGTTTGTGAGAGCCAGAAATCTTGCTTGTTTGTAGGTGACCAAATACTTCTTTTCCACCATAATTTGCAAATAAATTCATAAAAAATCCTACAATTTTTTTCCTCATTTTGTCTGTCATAGTTGACGTGTACCTATGATGAAAATTACAGGCCTCGCTCATCTTTTTAAGTGGGAGAACTTGCAAAATTGGTGGCTGACTAAATACTTTTTTTCCCCACTGTACATAGACATGGAATCACTGGCCACTTTAATAATATAACACTAGTCACTTTAATAATGTTTACATACTGCTTTACTCATCTCATATGTATATACTGTATTCTATTCTACTTTATTTAGTCAATGCTACTCTGACATTGCTAGTCCTAATATTTATATATTTCTTAATTCCACTCTTTTACTTTTAGATTTGTGTATTGTTGTGAATTGTTAGATACTACCGCACTGTTGGAGCTAGGAACACAAGCATTTTGCTACACCCGCAATAACGTCCGCTAAATATGTGTATGTGACCAATAAAATTTGATTTGATTTGATGCCAGATAGCCTTGCACACTTCCGCGACAATGGCACAAACTGTCGAGATTCCTAGCTTAAAACTCACAGCGATACTTTGCTGTGTGCTGCCACTCACCAAAAACCGAAGGGTCACAGACAGCCTTTCTGCAGCACTTACGGGCAAGCTGTGAGTTCTCTCGTGCGAGGTGTGAGGGGCAAGCCGCTGAAGCAAGTCGTCAAATCTGGCAACTGGCATCCGAAAGTATTGAAAATGTCTTTCCTCGTCAATACTTCGCATTGGTTGGACAAGAGACATGTATTCTCCATCGTCCCCTCTTGTGGTGTTCAGTGGATGAACATCGGTCGTTTTTCTTCTTCTCCTCCTGAGTAGTAAGAGCAGTTCCAGCTCTTGCTGTTCAAGGTCTAGCCATTGCAATTCACAGAGAGATGTTTTTATTTTTCTGCTTCTGTGGCTAAAACATAACCCTGTAAAGCAGAGAACACCAGACTAGCCAGAAGCACAAGCATTTCGCTACACCCGCTATAACATCTGCTAAACACGTGTATGTGACAAATAAAATTGGATTTGATTTGATTCGACATGTAGCTAGCTAGTATTTGAAAAACAAAAAGCCATATAACACCAGATCCAGAACTTCAAATGTAGTCGCTAGCTACAGTCAGAGTGCCTCGGACCCTCTTGCTTGGTAAGCTACTCTGGCTCCCTGAACCCCTTAGTGGATATAAACCACACAAGGCAGACTTCCTCTCTGGGTGGAACGCAACGACGATGTGGACAAATGTGAGCACTGCCCCCAAGAACACGACTGCGCCCTTGCACATGCACGCACATTGATCGACTGAGTGGAGCTTCTAGCCACCTTAAGCATGACATTTAACAAACACCATGCTACTGTCAACTACTGTCAATGCCCTCAGTCCACTACACACACACACACAGACACACACACACACACACACAATGCTACTGTCAACTACTGTCAATGCCCTCCGTGCACTCATCCACACACACACACAAGCACACACACACAGAGACAGACAGTCACTTAAAGACCCACAAGGGCCTTCCTTCTCAATTAGTCATGATTGCTGTGGCGGAAGCTTCGAGGAAAAGGAGTGAGCCAGATCAATTATGCCAAATGGCTCCTCTAATGGACTTCAACTGATTAGGCTCTCTCTGTGTGTTTGTGTGGTTGTGTGTGTGGCTGAGTCAATGGAGGAGAGAGAGAGTGTGTGTTTATTTGTGTCTATCTCTGACTGCCTTTGTGATTGTCTTGTGTGTCTTCAAGTGAGCATTACCTTGTATGTGTGTGTGTGTGTGTGTGTGTGTGTGTGTGTGTGTGTGTGTGTGTGTGTGTGTGTGGCTGTGCGCCACTGAGCCACTGAGTCAGACTAGTTCAAGTTCCTGAGGGCATTTGGAATGAAGGGCTTTTTTATATCCCACTCAAACATCCTCTCGCATCCCCAGCGGATAACTGGTTCTCTCTACGCTTCTAATGGAATAAAATCATTGCTCCAGCTTCTAAGCTCAGAAACTGTGTCTACCAGCATCCACACACACTGGATATATCAAATACCATCCAGATTTAACACATGTGACCAGAGACACAGAGGGTCGGTTCAAATCTGTGAATACTTTGACTAACTGGATTGTGCAAAGGATACGCTGAGAAGCTTTCAGTATGTCCATGTTTGTATTATAAAACAAGAGTAGCCTCCGATTTCAGATTTACTGGACCGTGAGCTCTAACAAATATTACTGTCAGGAAAGTATGTAAGGATTCTCCCCTAAACAAGTCATTTTGTCTAAAACGAAATATAGATGAGTTTTTATTTGTTATTATTCTTCACTTTAACACAATTGTAATAACATCTTGTTTGGATCATGTTACTCTTCCTTTACTGTTGATGCTGCTTTGAAATAGTTGACATGACAACACCTTTACCTGAATCTTCTGTTATAAGGGCTACATGTACAGTGTCTTCGGAAAGTACTCAGACCCCTTGACCTTTTCGAAATTTTGTTAGATTACAGCCTTATCCTAAAATTGATTAAATTGTTTTTTTCCCTCATCAATCTACACACAAACCCCATAATGATAAAGACATTTATACAAAATAAAACACGAAAATATAACATTTACATAAGTATTCAGACCCTTTACTCAGTACTTTGTTGAAGCACCTTTGGCAGCAATTACTGCCTCTAGTCTTCTTGGGTATGACGCCCCAAGCTTGGCACATCTGTATTTGGGGAGTTTCTCCCATTCTTCTCTGCAGATCCTCTCAAACTCTGTCAGGTTGGATGGGGAGAGTCACTGCACAGCTATTTTCAGGTCTCCAGAGATGTTTGATCGGTTTTCAAGTCCGGGCTCTGGCTGGGCCACTCAAGGACATTCAGAGACTTGTCCCGAAGCCACTCCTGCGTTGTCTTGGCTCTGTGCTTAGGGTCGTTGTCCTGTTGGAAGGTGAACCTTCGCCCCAGTCTGAGTTCCTGAGCTCTCTGGAGCAGGTGTTCATCAAGGATCTCTGCCACCACCATGCTTCACCGTAGGGATTGTGCCAGGTTTCCTCCAGACGTGACGCTTTGCATTCAGGCCAAAGAGTACAATCTTGGTTTCATCAGACCAGAGAATCTTGTTTCTCATGGTCTGAGAATCTTTAGGTGTCTTTTGGCAAACTCCAAGCGGGCTGTCATGTGCCTTTTACTGAGGAGTGGCTTCCGTCTGGCCATTCTACCATAAAGGCCTGATTGGTGAAGTGCTGCAGAGATGGTTGTCCTTATGGAAGGTTCTCCCATCTCCACAGAGGAACTCTAGAGCTCTGTCAGAGTGATCATCGGGTTCTTGGTCACCTCCCTGACCAAGACCGTTCTCCCCCGATTGCTCAGTTTGGCTGGGCGGCCAGCACTAGGAATAGTCTTGGTGGTTCCAAACTTCTTCTATTTAAGAACGATGGAGGCCACTGTGGTCTTGGGGACCTTCAATGCTGCAGAACTTTTTTGGTACCCTTCCCCAGATCTGGGCTTCGACACAATCCTCTCGAAGCGCTACGGACAATTCCTTCGACCTCATGGCTTGGTTTTTGCTCTGACATGCACTGTCAACTGTGGGACCTTATATAGACAGGTGTGTGCCTCTCCAAATAATTCCAATAAATTGAATTTACCACAGGTGGACTCCAATTAAGTTGTAGAAACATCTCAAGGATGATCAATGGAAACACGATGCACCCGAGTCTCATAGAAAAGGGTCTGAATACTTATGTAAATAAGATATTTATGTTATTTATTTTTAATACATTTGCAATATTTCTAAAAACCTGTTTTTGCTTTGACATTATGGGGTATTGTGTGTAGATTGCTGAGGATTTAAAAAATAATAATTGTCCATTATAGAATAAGGCTGTAACGTAACAAAATGTGGAATAAGTCAAGGGGTCTGAATACTTTCCAAATGCACTACATAAGACTGTCATATTCGTAACATAACAGATGTCATAAACAAGATTATTGTCTCAGTTTAAAGCTAGCAAACTGACTTAGCTATTTCATTGGATTGAGTCATGACATTGTAAAGTCCGTTGTCATGACTTTATGACATCTATGATGTTATGAGTATGACAGTATTATATAGTCCACATGGAGAGTTCACGTAAAATGTTGTAAATGCACAGCAAAATATTGGAACGAAAGGGACACAATGAAACAAATACATTGACCAAATTCAACACATGTAACCTGAAATCACACTTGCTTGAAAGTATATTATTTTCAAGTGACATAGTCAAGACGGAACAGAAATTATGTAATAGAGGTTGGGAGTATGGAGTATGGACGTAGGATATGTTGTGGACACTATTTCTTCCAAAAAATCATGTGTCATTTATTCCCAAGGGAGTCCAGTTTTCACTATGTTTACAGGACAATGACATCCTTGACCCACTTTTTAAAAAAAAATATTTCCTAACAGTATCAACTGCAATTCATGATGTGGGACTCTTTTTCACTCAGTGAGGCCTTAGTCAGAGTCACTAACTCAGTGCTCAGAGTCACTACTTTATCATTGTTTCAAGTTTCAAGTTTTAATGTCACGTGAAATGCCTTTCAAGTACAGTGAAGTTCCTTTCTTACAAGCTCCAAACCCAACAATGCAGTAATCAGTATCACTGTATCTCTCTCCTTATAAAATGATTGAACTAAAACCATTCAAAGTGCAAATTTCGTACATTTTTACAATTATACGGTATCTCTATATCATGAAAATCCATCTACCTATAGCCCCCCTGGAGATCAGACAGAACATCTACCTATAGCCCACCTGGGGATCAGACAGAACATCTACCTATAGCCCCCTGGAGATCAGACAGAACATCTACCTATAGCCCCCCTGGGGATCAGACAGAACATCTACCTATAGCCCCCCTGGAGATCAGACAGAACATCTACCTATAGCCCCCTGGGGATCAGACAGAACATCTACCTATAGCCCCCTGTGGATTTGAACTAGTCTCCCTCTGGTTCAGTTTAGTCCATCCCCATCATCCATGCCCACCTCACCATTACAAGGCCTTACTTTTTAGTTACTGAGGTAGATCTGCTCAGGCATGTGCTTGGCATATAAATGGTGGACGTTAGCCTCAGGGCAGGCGTATTGACAGAGACTGTGAGGTGTCAACGGGAGAAGCTGAGGGGCCATAACCACCACCCCACTCCCACCTCCCCCCAACAAGGCCCATATGTTCAAAGGCAACACCCCTGCTCACTCACCCCCCCCCCACCCCCCACACACACACACACACATAACAAATACACACAACCCCATGGCCCAGTGGTCCCATACCAAAAGAGGCAAATTAACACACATCAGTCTAGGCTAAACCATTGTTCCTCTACAAGCACTTAAAGGTGTCAGATTTGAAACATCAATCTGGGTGATGATGTCTGCAGCCTGTGTGTGTGTTTGTTTGTTTACGGCTTTTGTCTCAGTAAACAGAAGAGTGTGGGAAATCTCAGCATTCCTACTGTCAGAAACAACAAACCACCTTTCGTCTGACCTTAGGCTTAATTGAAAAAATGACAAAGCGGTAACCCCGCCTCTGTTTTGGTATAAAGGTGAGGGATGGGCCTCGGGAAATGTAACCATTCGGAAATTAATAGACAGAGCTATCGATGCAAGGCTGACCATCCATGATATCAAAATTATAGTTTTAACCATGGTTTGAGGCTATACAGTGTTTGTTCACATTTACATTGTTTACAAAAAAAGTAGGAGTAAAACAAGCTTATATTTTGGATTCTGATGGATTGCTGAGGATAGTCCGTTTTACGAGGGCATGTTTAGCAGCATGAGTGAAGGAGGCTTTGTTGCGAAATAGGAAGCTGATTCTAGATGTAACTTTGGATTGGAGATGTTTAATGTGAGTCTGGAAGGAGAGCTTACGGTCTAACCAGACACCTAGTTATTTGTAGTTGTCCACATATTCTAAGTCAGACCCGCCGAGAGTAGTGATTCTAGTCGGGCGGGCGGGTGCAAGCAGTGTTCGATTGAAGAGCATGCATTTAGTTTTACTAGCGTTTAAGAGCAGTTGGAGGCCACGGAAGGAGTGTTGTATGGCATTGAAGCTTGTTTGGAGGTTTGTTAACACAGTGTCCAATGAAGGGCCAGGTGTATACAAAATGGTGTCGTCTGCGTAGAGGTGGATCTGAGAGTCACCAGCAGCAAGAGCGACATCATTGATATACACAGAGAATAGAATCGGCCCAAGAATTGAACCCTGTGGCACCCCCGTAGAGACTGCCAGAGGTCCAGACAACAGGCCCTCCGATTTTACACATTGAACTCTATCTGAGAAGTAGTTGGTGAACCAGGCGAGGCAGTCATTTGAGAAACCAAGGCTATTTAGTCTGCCAATAAGAGCTCAGTTGGTAAAGCATGGTGCTTGCAACGCCAGGGTTGTGGGTTCGTTTCCCACGGGGGGCTAGTATGAAAATGTATGCACTCACTAACTGTAAGTCGCTCTGGATAAGAGCGTCTGCTAAATGACTAAAATGTAAATGTAAATATAGAATCGATCTTGTTGGCTGGTCCTCACTACATATCCGTCGCCAATTCCACTGGCTTCAGGTCATCTATAAATCACTGCTAGGCAAATCCCTGCCTATCTTAGCTCATTGGTCACCATAGCAACACCCACCTGTAGTATGCGCTCCAGCAAGTATATCTCACTGGTCATCCCCAAAGCCAACACCTCCTTTGGCTGCAATTCCTTCCAGTTCTCTGCTGCCAATGACTGGAAAGAACTGCAAAAATCTCTGAAGCTGGAGACTCGTATCTCCCTCACTAACTTTTAAGCATCAGTTGTCAGAGCGCCTTACCGATCACTGCACCTGTACACAGCCCATCTGAAATTAGCCCCCCAACTACCTCATCCCCATATTGTAATTTATTTTGCTCATTTGCACCCCAGTATCTCTATTTGCACATCATCTCTTGCACATCTATCATTCCAGTGTTAATACTAAATTGTAATTATTTTGCACTATGGCCGGGGTGTTAAGCATATCCCAGTTTAGGTCACAAAAGCAGTACGAACTCTGAGGATAGATGGGGGGCAATCAATTCACATATGGTGTCCAGGGCACAACTGGGGGCTGAGGGGGGTCTGTAGCAAGCGGAAACAGTGAGAGACTTATTTCTGGACACCAGAAGTAGAAGTAGAAGCTCAAACTGTTTGGGCACAGACCTGGATAGTATGATAGAGCTCTGTAGGCTATCTCTACAGTAGATTGCAACTCCGCCCCCTTTGGCAGTTCTATCTAGCCGGAAAATGTTGTAGTTCAGGATGGACATTTCTGAATTTTTGGTGGCCTTCCTAAGCCAGGATTCAGACACTGCTAGAACATCAGAGTTTGCAGAGTGTGCTAACGCAGTGAATAAATCAAACTTGGGGAGGAGGCTTCTGATGTTAATATGCAAGAAACCAAGGCTTTTACGGTTACAGAAGTCAACAAATGATAGGGCCTGGGGAGTAGGAGTGATACTGGGGGCTACAGGGCCTGGGTTAACCGCTACATCACCAGAGGAACAGAGGAGGAATAGAATAAGGATACAGCTAAAGGCTTTAAGAACTGGTCTTCTAGTGCGTTGGGTACAGAGAATAAAAGGGGCAGATTTCCGGGCGTTGTAGAATAGATTCAGGGCATTATGTACAGACAAGGATATAGAAGGATATGAGTACAGTGGAGGTACACCTAAGCATTTGGTAACGATGAAAGAGATAGCATCACTGGAGGTACCGATTGAGCCGGTCTCCGCGTGTATGGGGGGTGGGACAAAGGAGCTGTCTAAGGCAGATTGAGCGGGACTGGGGGCTCTACAGTGAAATAGTACAATAAGAACTAACCCAAACAGCAATAGGCTAGGCATATTGACATGGGAGAGAGGCATAACCCAATCGCAGGTGTTATTCCAGAGGGCTAAGACAACAACTGGTAATGGCGATGAAAGTTTGGGCAGAGGCTAAACAGATAAACAGGATGGGGTACCGTGTAAAGGAACAGTCCAGCAGGCATCAGCTGTGTAGCTGAGTGATCATAAGGTCCAGTGAACAGCAATAATAGAGTCCGGGAGCAGTTCGTAGGCTGCTACAGCACAGGCGAGCAGGAGGCACGGCTGTTGTTGCGTGTGCTAGCGGGCCGGGGCTAGCAGATGGATCTTCATGGTCGTTGCAACAGGAAGCCTGTTGAAACCACATCAGACGATTACGTCGGCAGACCAGTTGTGATGGATGGGCTCCGTGTCAACATTAGGAGGTCCCGTCCGGTTGACAGAGAGGTAGATAGCCGGGAGATGGGCCTGGCTCGAGGCTAGCTCAAGGCTAACTGGTGCGTCGGGACAGTGGTGATTAGCCAACAACAACAGCCATTCGGTTGCAGCTAGCTAGTTGCGATGATCCGGTGTAAAGGTCTAGTGATTCAGTGATTCCGGCAGAAAATCCGATATGCTCTGGGTCGATAGCACGCTGTGCAGACTGTGCAGACTGGCCGATAATAGTCCAGGCTAGAGCTGGCTGGTAGGTAGTGCAGGCCACGGGCAGTGGTGAAGACCGCTAACTGTGGCTAATAGCAAGTAGCTAGTTAGCTGGCTAGCTGGCTAGCTGGCTAGTTAGCTGGCAAGCTGGCTAGTTTCAGCCGTAGGTTCTTGATAAAAGGTATAAGGAAAATAATAGAATCCGTTCCACATTGGGTGAGGCGGGTTGCAGGAAGGTATATTTCATTAAAGGATGGAAAGTGTGATAGAGAAATATATACGAAAAAATACAAAAAACAAAAACAGGCTATTTACACGAGGACAACAGAATACACGACCGCACTGCTACGCCATCTTGGAATATGGCTTGTGACAATGTTGGTTCCTAGTTTACAGTTTTTCTCAATTGCGTACAAGCGTTGTTTGGAACTGTAGTCAAACGTACTTAGGGCAGAAGAACAATGATCAATTGCTCAAAAACACTTTCAGGACGTCTGATCATTTTCTTGTCTTTGTACCTGGATTGCATGTCTTAGACTCCCTTTTGCAAAATGTTTAAATACAATTGTCATCACTGAATACAAAATTCATTGTAAAGTGTTTTGTTCACAGAATATTAACATATTGTTTTCATCAGAAGAGAAAAGGTTGCAAATGTGTTCACCGTTTCCAGCAATCAGCAAATACTAGTGCACAAAATTATAGATTGGCTCTATTAGTGGTAAACCAGGTACAATATAGGGAAAGATCTAGGCAATGAGGACTGCATCATTTTTATGCATTTTAACAACATTGCTGACATGCAGAGTTGCAGAGAATGAAGTTTGGTGATTTCTAAGTCACTTTGGGTTACTCCTAAATTTCATCTCCAACATTGTGACCTTCCGTTACAGATCTACGCTTTGGTGTGTGTACAGGCCTATACTGTACATTCATCCATTCCGTTACTCCACTGTATTCACGTCTTTATTTCTATTGGGGATTGTGTTTCTGCTCAGTGATGGAAAGTCTACAAACCCATCAGCAAACCACTCTACGTATTGAATACATGGAATTTGATTGTGATGATACCGATGACTTAATCATGCACACAATGTGCTTATTTTCAATTTTATTTTTGATCAGGAACAATATTTGATGTGTATAAAATTGTTTGGTGAAATATGCATAAAAGGAGAGAGAGTAATGTCCCGTAATTCTGCACATTTTGATCGTTATATTTCCAATTTTGATCATCATAATTTAGTGACGGCAAATAAAATACATTTATTAAATGGCTTAGAAACCAGAGAGCAAAAAAAATGGGATCAGGACAAAAAATGTAGTGTCCATCCTTAGGTTCAAAGAGGCATGTTGGGAAAATAGATTTTGCCGGGTAGAATTAACATGGTGGCTTTTTTTCTGTTTTCTTTTATCATTGTGTGCGATTAGTAGCGTACATGATTCGGCTTGAATAATTCATTGTATTTGGCTGCATTGTGGCATGTGAGTTTGGATGCGTCCCAAATTGCACCCTATTCCCTATTACACTGAACAAAAATATAAACACAACATGTAAAGTGTTGGTCCCATGTTTCATGAGCTGAAATAAAAGATCCCAGAAATGTTCCATACGCACAAAAAGCTTATTTCTCTAAGATTTTGTTCACAAATTTGTTTACATCCCTGTTAGTGAGCATTTCTAATTTGCCAAGATAACCCATCCAACCTGACAGGTGTGGCATATCAAGAAGCTGATTAAACAGCATGATCATTACACAGGTGCACATAGGGATGTGGCGGTCAAGACGTTTCGTCAGCCGGTGATTGTCAAGCAAATAACTTCCAGTCTCAAGGTAATTGACCGTTAATTAACATTAAAACATTTAGCATCTCCTGGCTTCCACACAAGCCACTGATGCAGACCATTGGAACATGTACAGTTGAAGTCGGAAGTTTACATACACCTTAGCCAAATACATTTAAACTCAGTTTTTCACAATTCCTGACATTTACTCCTAGTAAAAATTCCCTGTCTTAGGTCAGTTAGGATCACCACTTTATTTTAAGAATGTGAAATGTCAGAATAATAGTAGAGAGAATGATTTATTTTAGCTTTTATTTCTTTCATCACATTCCCAGTGGGTCAGAAGTTTACATACACTCAATTAGTTTGGGGTCATTGTCCATTTGGAAGACCCATTTGCGACCAAGCTTTAACTTCCTGACTGATGTCTTGAGATGTTGCTTCAATATATCCACATACTTTTCCTTCCTCATGATGCCATCTATTTTGTGAAGGGCACAAGTCCCTCCTGCAGCAAAGTACCCCCACAGTATGATGCTGCCACCCCAGTGCTTCACGGTTGGGATGGTGTTCTTCGGCTTGCAAGCAACCCCCTTTTTCCTCCAAATATAACGATGGTCATTATGGCCAAACAGTTCTATTTTTGTTTCATCAGACCAGAGAACATTTCTCCAAAAAGTACGATCTTTGTCCCCATGTCCAGTTGCAAACCACAGTCTGGCTTTTATATGGCGGTTTTGGATCAGTGGCTTTTTCCTTGCTGAGCGGCCTTACAGGTTACGTCGATATAGGACTCGTTTTATTGTGAATATAGATACTTTGTACCTGTTTCCACCAGCATCTTCACAAGGTCCTTTGCTGTTGTTCTGGGATTGATTTGCACTTTTTGCACCAAAGTACGTTCATCTCTAGGAGACAGAACGCGTCTCCTTCCTGAGCGGTATGACGGCTGCGTGGTCCCATGGTGTTTATACTTGCGTACTATTGTTTGTACAGATTAACGTGGTACCTTCAGGCATTTGGAAATTGCTCCCAAGGATGAACCAGACTTGTGGAGATCTACCATTTTTTTCTGAGGTCTTGGCTGATTTCTTTTGAATTTCCCATGATGTCACGCAAAGAGGCCACGAAATACATCCACAGGTACACCTCCAATTGACTCATATGATGTCAATTAGCCTATCAGAAGCTTCTATAGCCATGACATCATTTTCTGGAATTTTCCAAGCTGTTTAAAGGCACAGTCAACTTAGTGTATGTAAACTTCTGACCCACTGGAATTGTGATACACTGAATTATAAGTGAAATAATCTGTCTGTAAACAATTTTTGGAAAAAATTACTTGTGTCATGCACAAAGCAGATGTCCTAACTGACTTGCCAAAACTATAGTTTGTTAACAAGACATTTGTGGAGTGGTTGAAAAAACGAGTTTTAATGACTCCAACTTAAGTGTATGTCAACTTCTGACTTCAACTGTAGCTGTGGGCTACACTAGTTCATTTAGCAGACAAGATTTGCTTAGAATTCCGTGGCATTATTTTATATTATTTTATAGTATGAAGAATACAGTTGAACATAGCTGAATAAAATAGAAAGGATATTTTCTCCAAACGATTTGAGGGAGTGCACACGTGGCTATTCTTTGTTGAGCGGTTAACAAAGAAATAGGTACTCCTATATGCTCAATTTCGAGTTATTGATATAACTTTAGTTGTTCTAAAAACGTTGGGCTATTTGATTTGATTGTTAACACATTGTAAGGCTGCATGATGCGACTCATGATGATTTAAAAGAAGTCGCTTGAAAGGCATGAGCTCTGCTTTATTTTTGCGCAGGCTGTACATGCTCCATCAGTCTCTCATTCAGATTTTGACAAGCACTTGATAATGCCTCGAATTTCCCGGCGGCATCCACTTTGTGTGACCGTAATGCCCCCTAAAAAAATGAATGTATTTTGCGGCCATTGGCCTAAATATAATAATTATAATTCCCTTCTCCCTGAGTGCTGCGTGCTCCGAAGCACCTTTCACTCACATGGCTCTCCATCACGTGATCAGGTCTTTCTCACAGGCTACAAGTGAAGACAGACACATCAGGGACGCAACCGCACATGTCCTTATCCAATTCCGAGGTGCATATCGAAGATATTGGAAGAACTGTCCACATTTACTTTTCGTCAGCCAACAAGATAAGGCCTAACGAACAGCAAAAGCACTAGTCTGACAATTTACTATCCCCCATTTCTTCACAGTATAAGCCCAGCAATGCGCACACGACAGTAGGCTATAAACATGAATGTTCCATTAGCGGAAAATACCATTATCAAAAGTGACCGCAAATGCTATTATGGATGTAATGCTTTTATTACAAAGGTGCATTTTTATGGTGAAAATTATCTTCCTCAAACTTGAAACTCACGCGCTGCTTATGTATGCCAGTAAGGCTCTACACCCATTGTAAAGCGGATTAATATGCTTAATTTTAAGAAGTTATTTGGCCACTTTAGTTGTGATACAAACCTTATTAAAACATATAGGCCTATGGGCTAGGCTACATGAAGCCAGTGGCCGTTGTGCCCTTGGGCTAAATATAATAATTATAATTCCCTTCTCCCTGAGTGCTGCGTGACCAACAGATGGATATCTGTATTCCCAGTCATGTGAAATCCATAGATTAGGGCCTAATGAATTCTTTCAGCTGTCCGATTTCCTTATATGAACTATAATTCAGTGAAATCTTTGAAATTGTCGCATGTTTGTCACGGATCCCCCCGGTACTGCTGCTCATTCCGTTCCCCAGTTCTGGAGGTCTACGTCACCGGCTTTCTAGCCATCACTGACATGGATCATTACCACCAACCCCGGACTGTCTTGTCTCATTACGCACACCTGGTTCCCATTACCCCTGATTTGCATATGTATTTACAGTATGTGCCCTCTGTTCCCCATTGTCCTTGTCGATTATTGTCCCATGTCCGTTGGTCTCGTGGGTACCATGTTATGTGCTCTTGTTGTTTACGGGTCTCGGCCCGTGTATTGTGTAGAGGTTACACCTCACCCTTTGTTTGGGTTACATCCCTTTTGTATATATATATGTGTATGTGTTGGGTGGAGTAATAAAACACCCTAATACGTATTCCTGCGCCTGTCTTCTAATCATTATACAATGTGACAATGTTGCGTCTATATTTTTGTTCAGTATAGTACACTGCTTTTGACCAGGGCCCATAGGGTCTGGTTTCGTCTGTAACGCCAGTGTTAGATTCACAATGCCGCAGAGATAAACGGATTACCAGGACGCGTACTCATAGCATGCGCTGACCAGCTGGTAAGTGTCTTCACTGACATTTTCAACCTCTTCCTGACCCTGTCTGTAATACCTACATGTTTCAAGCAGACCACCATAGTCCCGGTGCCCAAGAACGTCAAGGTAACCTGTCTAAATGACTATCACCCCGTAGCGCTCACACCTGTAGCCATGAAATGCTTTGAAAGTCATGGCTCACGTCAACACCATCATCCCAGACACCCTGGACCCACTCCAATTCGCATACCGCCCCAACAGATCCACAGATGACGCAATCTCTATTGCACTCCACACTGCCCTTTCCAATCTGGACAAAAGGAACACCTATGTGAGAATGCTTTGACTACATTGACTACAGCTCAGCGTTCAACACCAAAGTGCCCTCCAAGCTCATCACAAAGCTAAAGACCCTGGAATTCACCTCCCACTGCAAATGGAAACTTGACTTCCTGACGTGCCGCCTGGTGGTGAGGGTAGGCAACAACACATCCGCCACGCTGACCCTCAACACGGGGGCCCATCAGGGGTGCATGCATAGTCCCCTCCGGTACTCCCTGTTCACCCACAACTGCATGGCCGTGCACGACTCCAACACCATCATTAAGTTTGCCGACAACACAACGGTGGTAGGCCTGATCACCGATGACGATGAGACTGGCTATAGGGAGGAGGTCAGAAACCTTGCAGTGTGGTTCAAGGACAACAACCTATGCCTCAATGTAAGGGAGCTGACAGTGAACTACAGGAAATGGAGGGTAGAGTACGCCCCCCATCCACATCGACGGGGCTGTAGTGGAGCAGGTCTAGAGCTTCAAATTCCTCTGTGTCCACACCACTAAGGAATTATCGTGGTCCACACACCAACACAGTCATGAAGAGGGGACGACAATGCCTATTCCCCCTCAGGTGACTGAAAAGATTTGGCATGGGCCCTCAGATCCTCAAAAGGTTTTACAGCTGCACCATTGAAAGCATCTTGAGTGGCTGCATCACCGCTTGGTATGGTAACTGCTTGGCATCTGACCACAAGGCACTTCAGAGGGTAGTGCATATGGCCCAGTACATCACTGGAGCCAAACTCCATGCCAGCCAGGACCTCTATACCAGGCGGTGTCAGAGGAAGGCCCTAAAAATGGTCAAAGCCACCCAAGCAATAGACTGTTCTCTCTGCTACCACACGGCAAGCGGTACCGATGCATCAAGTCTGGAACCAACAGGATCCTGAACAGCTTCTACCCCCAAGCCATAAAACTGCTAAATTAGTTAAGTAGTTAACCAATAACTACCCGGACTATCTGCATTAACCCTTTTTGCACTAACTATTTTGATTCATCACATACGCTGTTGTTACTGTTTGTTATCTATCCTGTTGCCTAGTCACTTCATCCCTACCTATATGTACATAATGTATCTACCTCAATTACCTCGTACCCCTGCACATCAACTCGGTACTGGTACCCCATGTGTATAGCCAAGTTATCATTACTCATTGTCTATTTATTCCTTATTATTCTTTTGTTTTTGTATTTTTTGTATTTTTTCTCTCTCTGCATTGAGTAAGTAAGCATTTCACTGTTAGTCTACACATGTTGTTTACGAAGCATGTGACAAATCAACTTTGATTTGAGTGTATAGACCCTTATGTTATACTAGAGAAATGGTGTTTCCATAGCTAGCTCTGACAGTGAGGACTTGTGAAGAGCAGAATCAACAACCTCTGCATAATCAAAACAGTTGCTTTGTGAGAAGGTGTTAAAGTTCACAGTTAGGCATTGTTATGTAAATGCGGGCTGAAAAGTACCGGTGGCCTGGCTTTGGCCCTAAGTGAGAGCAGGTCCACTGGAGCAATGGCCCAGTGAGACACAGGTATTGGCCCGCGTAGATGGAAACAGAAAAGTCTGAGCCTTTTGGATAAAACACTGTGGTAAACCCTGTAAGGAAATGTGCCATAAGGAATAGCGTGCTATTTTGGACTCAGACTTTTGTGTGGCTGGGAGTGTAATGGGACACGTCCTCTCTCCTATACACATGAGGAAACAAGGAAAGGAGAGAAAGAGAGAGGGTGATAGTAACATTTAATGTTACACTTCCAGAAAATAGAATTCTCCGTCTATTCAGTGGGGATGGGAAGGAGGGGTGAAGAAATCAAATCAAATCAAATGTTATTTGCCACATGCGCCGAATACAACAGGTGTTCACCTTACAGTGAAATGCTTCAAGGAGAAGTAAAGGAGTAAGAAGTGAGGGAGTGGCGAGGTTTCTTCCTAGGTTTCTGCCTTTCTACAGAGTTTTGCCTAGCCACCGTGCTTCTACATCTGCATTGCTTGCTGTTTGGGGTTTTAGGCTGGGTTTCTGTATAGCACTTTGTGACATCTGCTGATGTAAAAAGGGCTTTATAAATAAATGTGATTGATTGATTGATGGATGCAGGGTGAAGAAGTTATGGAGTAGGGGAGGGAGGGAGGCCATTAACAACAGGAATCAGGTGGTGATCGTATTGTTTTTTTGTCCAGATGGCCCAGCAATCTCCTTCTCCTTTACACATGAGGGATGGTCAGGGGTCAAAGAGGGGAGGGAGGAGAAGATCAATCCAAATCCTCCCTGGGGAGAGGTAGTGCTTAAAAGCATACACATGCTTCCCATCTGAAACAGTTTGTGCATATATTATCATTACATTTTGTGCAGTTTTTGTTAGTTTTGGCCTTCGGCAAGGGTTTTTCCAGCTGTTTGTGCGGACAAATTGTTTTTTCTCGAGGCAATCTGAAGTTCGGAAGCTGAAATCTACACATTTTACTCATTTAGCAGACACTCTTATCCAGAGCAACTTACAGTTAGTGAGTGCATACATTATTTATTTTTCATAGTGGCCCTCCGTGGGAATCGAACCCACAACCCTGGCGTTGCAAACGCCATGCTCTACCAACTGAGCTACATCCCTGCCGGCCATTCCCTCCCCTACCCTGGACGACGCTTGGCCAATTGTGTGCCGCCCCATGGGTCTCCCGGACGCAGCCGGCTACGACAGAGCCTGGATTCGAACCAGGATCTCTAGTGGCACAGCTAGCACTGCGATGCAGTGCCTTAGACCACTACACCCCTTTGTCTGTTATTGGGCAACAGTAGGGATTCTTCAATTAAGTTTTTGTTGTCATTCAATTTACTTATTTAATTTTTTCACTTGACAAATACGGCACCAAACATCCTAGTTAAAAATGCGCAACTAAGATTCCTCTGCAAAAATGTGAAAATGTATGACAGATTACCTTAGATTCATTCTGTCTATTTTGAGGAAGTGTATACTGGTTATGGTGTCTCAAGATGGACAAACAGTACTGTTGCCGCTTTTCTCTTGTTTTTCAAGCGAAGGTCGAAGGTATGCGAGCACACTCATTTGGTTCGCCTAGGTTGCCAGCCAAACCGAAGCATGCATGCGCAAGCTTTAAGATGGAGGAGGGGAGATGGGAGCGATTGTGGGAACAGGCTGGAAAAATATGGCGGAAGTGGACAATGAAGTGGATTCTGAATCCAATGGCAGTAGAATCAAGGAGGATTGGAGTATTGTCCAAAGGAAAGGAAAATGGAGCGAAGTAGTGTACAGTGATGAGAATGTCCCTTCGTATCTAGTAGGAGTATGGTTTGTTAATGAGGAGCAGTTGAGCAGATTAACAATCTTGAAGAAACCATTTGAGATGTCCAAAATGGTCGAGAGAGTGCTGGGTAAAGTGAAGGCTGTGAGGATCACGAGAGGCCGGCTTGTTTAGATTTTTTGTGCTTCTGCGGATCAGATGGAACGTGTGTTACGTCTCACCCGATTTGATAAGTTTAAAGTGTCGTGTGTGTCTCTTCGGAACAGGGCACCCCTTAAGGGGGTTATATCTGGCGTCTCGTGGGAAGTTGATTTTGAAGAGATTAAAAATATTCCTGGAGTGATTGATGCACGTCAGATGAATCGTGTGGTGAATGGTGAAAAAGTGAAGAGTCTATCTGTTCTTTTGCTTTTTTATATGGAGTCTCAAGTGCAGTTGGGGTATATAAACAACAGAGTCAGAGCATTTATCCTAAGACCAATGCAGTGTGATCATTGTAAAGCTTTTGGTCATGTTTCAAGTGTTTGCAGAAGGTAGAAGCCGAGATGTCCAAGTTGTAGAAAAGATAATATCATGTGTTTTAAAAGTGAGGAAAATGTTACGTGTTGCAATTGCGGTGGGAACCATGAAGCTACATCTTTCGATTGGCCGACAAGGGTGAACGAGAATGAGGTGGCCAAAGTCAGGGCTGTCCAGAGCATTTCATATGCAGCAGCTGTTAAAGGGGTTGAGGGTTTGAATGGTGCTCCTGAAGAGTCCATGGTGGTGGATAGGCCTTCACTGCAGGCTGCAGGGGTTGCCTTTCACCAGCAGGACCCTGACATTTTAAAGGTTAAGAAGGTGAACTTTGTGGCCTTTATAGCTATGGTGATTAATGGCACTGCCAAGGTGGAGAGATAGATATCATTGTGGATGCGGCGGAGCAGTTCCTGGGACTGAAAGATTTCTCGGCAGATAAGTTACATGGAATACTGGCACAAGCCCTACCACCCTCTCATGACCTAGAGCCTGAGAAGGGAGATATGGAGATATGGAGATTTGGAAGAAGTGGGAGTTTTGTTTTGTTTTTGACAATGTACTCTTTTTATTTGGGTGGATTAAATTAGTTTCCCTATCACATATGGATTTTCTTTTTACCTTGTTTTGGTTTTCAACCCGTCCAGTTGGTGGCGGCAATATACCTTTTTGGTTGTAGTCTGCCATAAAACCCACAGAAGAAGAAGAAGAAGAAGAAGAAGAAGAAGGTAAGAGGTAAGAGACAGAACTAGTCTGTTTGGTAACATCGCTAACAGACCAGATGCTAACTAGAGGCAAGAGACAGAACTAGTCTGTTTGGTAACATCGCTAATAGACCAGACACTAACTAGAGGTAAGAGACAGAACTAGCCTGTTTGGTAACATCACTAATAGACCAGACACTAACTAGAGGTAAGAGACAGAACTAGTCTGTTTGGTAACATTGCTAACAGACCAGACGCTAACTAGAGGTAAGAGACAGAACTAGTCTGTTTGGTAACATCGCTAATAGACCAGACGCTAACTAGAGGCAAGAGACAGAACTAGTCTGTTTGGTAACATCGCTAATAGACCAGACACTAACTAGAGGTAAGAGACAGAACTAGCCTGTTTGGTAACATCACTAATAGACCAGACACTAACTAGAGGTAAGAGACAGAACTAGTCTGTTTGGTAACATTGCTAACAGACCAGACGCTAACTAGAGGTAAGAGACAGAACTAGTCTGTTTGGTAACATCGCTAATAGATCAGACACTAACTAGAGGTAAGAGACAGAACTAGTCTGTTTGGTAACATCACTAACAGACCAGACACTAACTAAAGTCTATTAATCTAAAGTGGAAGTTGGGAGAGTTATATTTGAGTGTTTCAGTGAAACGTGAGGGAGGCCCCGCTCTCTCGCTTTCCCAGATGCTTAGTTAATTTCATTCCGATCTCCTTTGCATTATTGTAGCCTTTTCTGTAGCCTGTCAACTATGTGTCTGTCTATCCCTGTTCTCTCCTCTCCGCATAGGCCATACAGACGCTTCACACGGCGTGGCTGCTGCCACTCTAATCTGGTGGTCCCTGCGCGCACGACCCATGTGGAGTTCCAGGTCTCCGGTAAACTCTGGAACTGCCGTTCTGCAGCCAACAAGGCAGAGTTCATCTCAGCCTATGCCACCCTCCAGTCCCTCGACTTCTTGGCACTGACGGAAACATGGATTACCACAGAAAACACTGCTACTCCTACTGCTCTTTCCTCGTCTGATCATGTGTTCTCGCATACCCCGAGAGCATCTGGTCAGCGCAGCGGTGGCACAGGAATCCTCATCTCTCCCAAGTGGACATTCTCCCTTTTCCCCCTGACTCATCTGTCTATCTCCTCATTTGAATTCCATGCTGTCACAGTCACTAGCCCATTCAAACTTAACATCCTTGTCATTTATTGCCCTCCAGGTTCCCTTGGAGAGTTCATTAATGAGCTTGACGCCTTGATAAGTTCCTTTCCTGAGGATGGCTCACCCCATACATTTCTGGGTGACTTTAACCTCCCTACGTCTGCCTTTGACTAATTTCTCTCTGCCTCCTTCTTTCCACTCCTTTCCTCTTTTGACCTCACCCTCACACCGTCCCAACCTACTCACAAGGCAGGCAATACGCTTGACCTCATCTTTACTAGATGCTGTTCTTCTACTAATCTCACTGCAACTCCCCTCCATGTCTCCGACCACTACTTCGTATCCTTTTCTCTCTCGCTCTCCTCCAACACTACTCACTCTGCCCCTACTCAGATAGTAATGTGCCGTCACAACCTTCGCTCTCTCTCTCCCGCTACTCTCTCCTCTTCCATCCTATCATCTCTTCCCTCTGCTAAATCCTTCTCCCTCCAATCTCCTGATTCTGCCTCCGCAACCCTCCTCTCCTCCCTCTCTGAATCTTTTGACTTTCTATGTCCCCTATCCTCCTGGCCGGCTCGGTCCTCCCCTCCTGCTCCGTGGCTTGACGATTCATTGCGAGCTCATAGAACAGGGCCCCCGGGCGGAAATGGAGGAAAACTAGACTCCCTGCGGACCTGTCATCTTTCCACTCCCTCCTCTCTACATTCTCTTCCTCCGTTTCTGTGCTAAAGCCACTTTCTACCACTCAAAATGTAAAGCCTCTGCCTCTAACCCTAGGAAGCTCTTTGCCACCTCCTCCCTGATGAATCCTCCTCCTCCTCCCCCTCCCCCTCCCTCCTCCCTCTCTGTGGATGACTTCGTCAACCATTTTGAAAAGAAGGTTGACGACATCCGATCCTCCTTTATTAAGTCAAATGACACCGCTGGTCCTGCTCACACTGCCCTACCCTATGCTTTGACTTATTTCTCCCCTCTCTCTCCAGATTAAATCTTGCGACTTGTGACGGCCAGCCGCCCAACAACCTGCCCGCTTGACCCTATCCCCTCCTCTCTTCTCCAGACCATTTCCGGAGACCTTCTCCCTTACCTCACCTCGCTCATCAACTCATCCTTGAGTGCTGGTCATGTCCCTTCCATCTTCAAGAGAGCGAGAGTTGCACCCCTCCTCAAAAAACCTACACTCGATCCCTCCGATGTCAACAACCACAGACCAGTATCCCTTCTTTCTTTTCTCTCCAAAACTCTTGAGCGTGCCGTCTCTAGCCAACTCTCCTGCTATCTCTCTCAGAATGACCTTCTTGATCTAAACCAGTCAGGTTTCAAGACTGGTCATTCAACTGAGACTCCTCTCCGCACTGCTAAAGCTAACTCTCTCTCCTCTGCTCTCATTCTTCTAGATCTATCTGCTGCCTTTGATACTGTGAACCATCAGATCCTCCTCTCCACCCTCTCCGAGTTGGGCATCTCCGGCGCGGCTCACTCTTGGAGTGGTGAGAATCTGTCTCCGCACCACGTGCTCTCACCACTGGTGTCCCCCAGGGCTCAGTTCTAGGCCCTCTCCTATTCTCTCTATACACCAAGTCACTTGGCTCTGTCATATCCTCACATGGTCTCTCCTCTCATTGCTACACAGACGACACACAATTAATCTTCTCCTTTCCCCCTTCTGATAACCAGGTGCCGAATCGCATCTCTGCATGTCTGGCAGACATATCAGTGTGGATGCCGGATCACCACCTCAAGCTGAACCTCGGCAAGACGGAGCTGCTCTTCCTCCCGGGGAAGGACTGCCCGCTCCATGATCTCGCCATCACGGTTGACAACTCTGTTGCGTCCTCCTCCCAGAGTGCAAAGAACCTTGGCGTGACCCTGGACAACACCCTGTCGTTCTCCGCTAACATCAAAACGGTGACCAGATCCTGTAGGTTCATGCTCTACAACATTCGCAGAGTACGACCCTACCTTACACAGGAAGTGGCACAGGTCCTAATCCAGGCACTTGTCATTTCCCGTCTGGATTACTGCAACTCGCTGTTGGCTGGGCTCCATGCCTGTGCCATTAAACCCCTACAACCCATCCAGAACGCTGCAGCCCATCTGGTGTTCAACTTTCCCAAGTTCTCTCACGTCACCCCGCTCCTCCGTACACTCCACTGGCTTCCAGTTGAAGCTCACATCTGCTACAAGACCATGGTGCTTGCCTACTGTGAGGGGAATGGCACCTCCTTACCTTCAGGCTCTGATCAGTCCCTGCACCCAAACGAGGCATTGCGTTCTTCCACCTCTGGCCTGCTGGTCCCCCTACCTCTGCGGAAGCACAGTTCCCGCTCAGCCCAGTCAAAACTGTTCGCTGCTCTGGCACCCCAATGGTGGAACATTGGGGTGACAGTGGAGTCACTGACCACCTTCCGGAGACACTTGAAACCCTACCTCTTTAAGGAATACCTGGGATAGTATAAAAGTAATCCTTCTACACCCCCCAACCTCACCCCCCACAATAAAAAAAAAAAAAAAAAAATGTATATAAAACAAATGAAAATTACAAATATACTCTAAAAATTTAAATTAAAAAAAGTAGAAAAATATACTAAAATAAATTGTAAAGTGGTTGTCCCACTGGCTATCATAAGTTGAATGCATCAATTTGTAAGTCGCTCTGGATAAGAGCGATTTTGTGACCTTCACCGTTAGCCCTCTAGACTCTATTCCAGAATGAGTTACTGTCTCTGGGGAAACCATAGGTGAGCAAGACCAATACTTTGAAAAATCTCTTTCAAATGATCTTGGTTTACACAGTATGGCATTATAATCAGTGGCAGAGGTCAAACTACCAGTTGGCAGTCAAGCTATGGCTTTCCACTGGTTAGCCTATGACCTTGACCTCAACCATGAAAACAGTTCATTCATGGTCTTGATTGAGAACTCTCTGTGCAGGACTATGATTAAAATGAACTCCAATTTCTTTATCAATTAACTCCAATTAATTTATCTTAATCGCAGTTGCTCAAACAGGTGGAATGGCTGACTATTGGTGACAGGAGCCACAATGTCTGTTGACATCCATTATGGCCCGTTATTAAAGGTGAATTTCACCCTGGCCCTGCCACGGCATATAGTCATTACTATATTAACAACATTACGTTTTTGTCATGAAACATTAACATTATCCAAACCACTAGCTAGAACGAGCGCATTTTCATTTCACTGGTAGAATCGGGACGTTTCGACTTCCTGTGTATTCATCTGCTCATAGTGAAAGAGAAAGTCCAGCATTCATAGCGTATGCAGATTCCGCCCCGATAGGTAGATGGGGCATGCCCACAAACTTGGTTCATGGCGTTGTTTACTTCGAATGACCAACACACAGGAATCTCAGAACTTCTCTAGCCAATTTGTTTTGAAAACTTTTGTTTTTCACTAACGTTTGTCATCATGCCCGTGTGGTGTTCTGTCTGGCTGTGCTAATTACAAACAAGTGTGAAAATGAGTTCGCTTTCACCGTTCTACCTACCAGAGATTTACCCAGATGCTGCCAGTATTTGCGGCTATCAAGAATAATGCTTACGGTGACCAAAGATTATCAGAGGGATTTTCGGACTGAACGGATGGGAAATCATTTAGACGAGAAGTGATGCGATCCCATCGTTTTCTCCCTTCACAACAAAACGGGAGATTAGAGGTAATTTAACGTTAGCTGGACTAGGTAAAGTAGCTACGTTAGCTAACGTCACAGTCCTGTATTGAACTCTGAATGCCATCAGCTAAATCATATAGCTAGCTATGTTTTGGATACACACTGTCATTCAGTTTCATCTATGCCATGGTAGTCACTGCTAGACTTGTAGTTACCTTCAGGAGAGTAAACGTGTTCGTTCTATCTTTGACTAAAGTTAGCTAACGTAAGCTAGCTAATGTTAGCAAATAAGAGTAACTCAATCCAGTAGCCATCTCTTTCACCCTTGTCTGGAAAGCACTCCATTACTAAAAATAGAATTGTCGATATAGCTAACTCACTCTCGGTGTGTTGGTAGTAAAGATGAATATGTATAAATTGTCTATGGTTGGTTAGCTGGCTTGCAATCTTGCTGCCAAATTTAGTGACACTAACAAGCTAACAGCAAGCTGGCAATATTGAAATGCCCATGTTAGGTTTGCTAAGCTAGCCAGTCTAATAGAGATCAATTCAATTGGTGGGGTGGTTAAATTGTATTGTTGTGTGTTTTGTTGTAGGTGGTACATAATCTGATTCCACCAGTATGTGTTTCCAACCCCAAGCTCTGCACAAGGTGAAGGTAAATTGGCAAAAATATTTACAAGCTGACTGCCAAGATAACAAAATGTACAGTAAGCATGGCATAAACATTTAGGACCACAGAGTACCTTCCAGACCATGTCATCAATTTAGTCTACCCCTTTTCTCTTTTTACCTTTCTCTTTGTAAAACTCAGGTTATCTGGAGTCATTCCACAGGCCCTGCTGAAATGCGGGGCATTTTGGGTACACAAGCATGAGGGAGGGGCCACACCTTGCGGTTATGGAGCACAACAAGATTGTGGGACAAAAACGAGGGACACTGAAAGGTATAAAATCAAGACTACAACGCAACCACCTCATTCTTCTCTCTGCAGATTCTCAAAACACAATAGATACGTCTATTAAAATCCCCTGCTACTATAGACAAGAATGATCTGTCAAAGTCAGTGGGCTGGGGAGGTTTACAGACAGGTCTTTGAGATGAGGAATGGGGTTTTGGTTGCGCTTAGAGACAGTAAATGTATGGTTGTAAATGAGAACGGATTGAAAGGTGCCATTCCTCCTCAATTGCCCATAGACAAGAATACATACTGTGTAAAACCTGCCCTCCTAAGACTTTTCACACCTTCTGCAGCCCCCCAGCCCATTCACTTTATTGACTGATCTTTCCTCTCAAAAGAATCTCCCAATGTCCCTAAACAATACACTAGTCTGTCTCTAAACACTTACAGTTGAAGTCAGAAGTTTACATACACCTTAGCCAAATACATTTAAAATCAGTTTTTCACAATTCTTGACATTTAATCCTAATAAAAATTCCCTGTTTTAGGTCAGTTAGGATCACCACTTTATTTAAAGAATGTGAAATGTCAGAATAATAGTAGAGAGAATGATTTATTTCAGCTTTTATTTATTTCATCACATTCCCAGTGGGTCAGAAGTTTACATACACTCAATTAGTATTTGGTAGCATGGCCTTTAAATTGTTTAACTTGGGTCAAACGTTTCGGGTAGCCTTCCATAAGCTTCCCACAATAAGTTGGGTGAATTTTGGCCCATTCCTCCTGACAGAGATGGTGTAACTGAGTCAGGTTTGTAGGCCTCCTTGCTCGCACACGCTTTTTCAGTTCTGCCAACACATTTTCTATAGGATTGAGGTCAGGGCTTTGTGATGGCCACTCCAATACCTTGACTTTGTTGTACTTAAGCCATTTTGCCACAACTTTGGAAGTATGCTTGGGGTCATTGTCCATTTGGAAGACCCATTTGCGACCAAGCTTTAACTTCCTGACTGATGTCTTGATATGCTTCAATATATCCACATAATTTTCCTTCCTCATGATGTCATTTATTTTGTGAAGTGCACCAGTACCTCCTGCAGCAAAGCACCCCCACTGCATGATGCTGCCACCCCTGTGCTTCACGGTTGGGATGGTGTTCTTCGGCTTGCAAGCTATTCCCTTTTTCCTCCAAACATAACGATGGTCAATATGGCCAAACAGTTCTATTTTTGTTTAATCAGACCAGAGGACATTTCTCCAAAAAGTACGATCTTTGTCCCCATGTGCAGTTGCAAACCGTAGTCTGGCTATTTTATGGCGGTTTTGGAGTAGTGGCTTCTTCCATGCTGAGTGGCCTTTCAGGTTATGTCGATATAGGACTCGTTTTACTGTGGATATAGATACTTTTGTACCTGTTTCCTCCAGTATCTTCACAAGGTCCTTTGCTGTTGTTCTGGGATTGATTTGCACTTTTCGCACCAAAGTACGTTTATCTCTAGGAGACAGAACGCGTCTCCTTTCTGAGCGGTATTACGGCTGCGTGGTCCCATGGTGTTTATACTTGCATACTGTAGTTTGTACAGATGAACGTGGTACCCTCAGGCGTTTGGAAATTTCTCCCAAGAATGAACCAGACTTATGGAGGTCTACAATTCTTTTTCTGAGGTCTTGGCTGATTTCTTTTGATTTTCCCATGATGTCAAGCAAAGAGGCACTGAGTTTGAAGGTACACCTCCAATTGACTCAAATGATGTAAATTAGCCTATCAGAAGCTTCTAAAGCCATGACATCATTTTATTTTTAAAAGCACAGTCAACTTAGTGTATGTAAACTTCTGACACACTGGAATTGTGATACAGTGAATTATAAACAATTGTTGGAAAAATTACTTGTCAAAACCATAGTTTGTTAACAAGAAATTTGTAGAGTGGTTGAAAAATGAGTTTTAATGTCTCCAACCTAAGTGTATGTAAATTTCCGACTTCAACTGTAGGTCCCAATCGGTTGAGACCTTTACCAACAAAGGCGTGTTGCCCTACATCCCTTCCACAAAATTTGTAAAATGGTAACACCACAACCATGTCTTTCCAGGAGATGTGCAGTACTAGCAAATCTTCTGCAAGAGGTCCAAACAGTTGGTGGTTAAGGTCTACGAGCCCTACATCACGTCCGTCAGTCTTATCTAGCTGGCCGTACACCACAGATGGGACAAGACCATTCGCCACAAGCATTCTGCTTCCACAGTCCACCATTGCCAGCGTACCGAAGCTGAATAAAGGACCATAAAATAAATATGGATCTTTTTGATCAATCCTCAAAATGTGTCTGCCTTTATGTATTCACAATATATATTTATTTAAGATGTACAGGGCTCTGTAGCATCAAACAGATGTTCATTCAGATATATCCAAATAATGTTTATTTGTCAAAATCTAAAATACAGGGGAGTGTACAATATTTAATGCAAACTCAAAAAGAGAACTGGGTATTCAACAAGAATGTTATATAGTAAAAGTAACATACCAAAAAATACAGTACAGTGGGGAAAAAAAGTATTTAGTCAGCCACCAATTGTGCAAGTTCTCCCACTTAAAAAGATGAGAGAGGCCTGTAATTTTCATCATAGGTACACGTCAACTATGACAGACAAATTGAGAAAAAAAATCCAGAAAATCACATCGTAGGATTTTTTATGAATTATTTGCAAATTATGGTGGAAAATAAGTATTTGGTCACCTACAAACAAGCAAGATTTCTGGCTCTCACAGACCTGTAACTTCTTCTTTAAGAGGCTCCTCTGTCCTCTACTCGTTACCTGTATTAATGGCATCTGTTTGAACTTGTTATCAGTATAAAAGACACCTGTCCACAACCTCAAACAGTCACACTCCAAACTCCACTATGGCCAAGACCAAAGAGCTGTCAAAGGACACCAGAAACAAAATTGTAGACCTGCACCAGGCTGGGAAGACTGAATCTGCAATAGGTAAGCAGCTTGGTTTGAAGAAATCAACTGTGGGAGCAATTATTAGGAAATGGAAGACATACAAGACCACTGATAATCTCCCTCGATCTGGGGCTCCACGCAAGATCTCACCCTGTGGGGTCAAAATGATCACAAGAACGGTGAGCAAAAATCCCAGAACCACACGGGGGGACCTAGTGAATGACCTGCAGAGAGCTGGGACCAAAGTAACAAAGCCTACCATCAGTAACACACTACGCCGCCAGGGACTCAAATCCTGCAGTGCCAGACGTGTCCCCCTGCTTAAGCCAGTACATGTCCAGGCCCGTCTGAAGTTTGCTAGAGTGCATTTGGATGATCCAGAAGAGGATTGGGAGAATGTCATATGGTCATATGGGGCGGCAGGTAGCTTAGTGGGTTAGAGCGTTGTGCCAGTAACCGAAAGGTCGCTGGTTCTAATCCCCGAGCCGACTAGGTGAAAAATCTGTCGATGTGCCCTTAAGCAAGGCACTTAACCCTAATTGCTCCTGTAAGTCGCTCTGGATAAGAGCGTCTGCTAAATGACTTAAATGTAAATGTCAGATGAAACCAAAATAGATCTTTTTGGTAAAAACTCAACTCGTTGTGTTTGGAGGACAAAGAATGCTGAGTTGCATCCAAAGAACACCCTACCTACTGTGAAGCATGGGGGTGGAAACATCATGCTTTGGGGCTGTTTTTCTGCAAAGGGACCAGGACGACTGATCCGTGTAAAGGAAAGAATAAATGGGGCCATGTATCGTAAGATTTTGAGTGAAAACCTCCTTCCATCAGCAAGGGCATTGAAGATGAAACGTGGCTGGGTCTTTCAGCATGACAATGATCCCAAACACACCGCCCGGGCAACGAAGGAGTGGCTTCGTAAGAAGCATTTCAAGGTCCTGGAGTGGCCTAGCCAGTCTCCAGATCTCAACCCCCATAGAAAATCTTTGGAGAGAGTTGAAAGTCCGTGTTGCCCAGCGACAGCCCCCAAAACATCACTGCTCTAGAGGAGATCTGCATGGAGGAATGGTCGCAAAATACCAGCAACAGTGTGTGAAAACCTTGTGAAGACTTACAGAAAACGTTTGACCTGTGTCATTGCTAACAAAGGGTATATAACAAAGTATTGAGAAACTTTTTTATTGTTATTGACCAAATACTTATTTTCCACCATAATTTGCAAATAAATTCATTAAAAATCCTACAATGTGATTTTCTGGATTTTTTTCCTCATTTTGTCTGTCATAGTTGACGTGTTCCTATGATGAAAATTACAGGCCTCTCTCATCTTTCTAAGTGGGAGAACTTGCACAATTGGTGGCTGACTAAATATTTTTTTCCCCACTGTATGTATCTCAGGAGTAGTAAAGTGCAAATTAGCAAATGTAGGCATGACATGCCAGCAACAAACGCCGACACCACATCTAAGTATAACTGACCAAATTATGAAAGACAAGTATTGTAATTTTGAATTTGGTAAAGTGAGTGTGGAAGAGGTGAAAAAAGTATTGTTGTCTATCAATAATGACAAGCCACCGGGGTCTGACAACTTGGATGGATAATTACTTAGGATAATAGCGGACGATATTGCCACTCCTATTTGCCATATCTTCAATCTAAGCCTACTAGAGGCATGGAGGGAAGCAACATTTATTCCCCTACCCAAGAACAGTAAAACCCCTTTACTGGCTCAAATAGTCGACCAATCATCCTGTTACCAACCCGTAGTAAACCTTTGGAAAAAATAGTGTTTGACCAGATACAATGCTATTTTACAGTAAACAAATTGACAACAGACTTTCAGCACACTTATAGGGATGGAAATTCAACAAGCACAGCACCTACACAAATTACTGATGATTTGCTGAGAGAAATTGATGATAAAAAGATTGTGGGAGCTGTTTTGTTAGACTTCAGTGCGGCTTTTGACATTATTGATCATAGTCTGCTGCTGGAAAAACGTATGTGTTATGGCTTTACACCCCTGCTATATTGTGTATAAAGAGTTACCTGTCTAACAGAACACAGAGGGTGTCCTTTAATGGAAGCATCTCCAACATAATCCAGGTAGAATCAGGAATTCCCCAGGGCAGCTCTCTAGGCCCCCTACATTTTTCAATCTTTACTAATGACATGCCACTGGCTTTGAGTAAAGCCAGTGTGTCTATGTATGTGGATGACTCAACAATATACATGTCAGCTACTACAGTGACTGAAATGACTGCAACAATTAACAAAGAGCTGCAGTTAGTTTCAGAATGGGTGGCAAGGAATAAGTTATGCCCAAATATTTCAAAAACTTAAAGCATTGTATTTGGGACAAATCATTCACTAAACCCTAAACCTCAACTACATCTTGTAATGAATAATGTGGAAATTGAGTAAGTCATTGTAAAAACATGTTGATACAACAGTAGCTAAGATGGGGAGAAGTCTGTCCATAATAAAGCATAATAAAGCGCTACTCTGCCTTCTTAACAACACTATCAACAAGGCAGGTCTTACAGGCCCTAGTTTTGTCGCACCTGGACTACTGTTCAGTCATGTAGCTCAGCTGCTAGAGCACGGCGCTTGTAACGCCAAGGTAGTGGGTTCGATCCCCGGGACCACCCATACACAAAAATGTATGCACGCATGACTGTAAGTCGCTTTGGATAAAAGTGTCTGCTAAATGGCATATTATTATTATTATATTATATTATGTGGTCAGGTGCCACAAAGAAGGACTTAAGAAAATTACAATTGGCTCAGAAGAGGGCAGCACGGCTGGCCCTTAAATGTACACGGAGAGCTAACAATAATAATATGTATGTCAATCTCTCATGACTCAAAGTGGAGGAGAGATCGTCTTCATCACTACTTGTTTTTGTAAGAAGTGTTGACAAGCTGAATGCACCGAGCTGTCTGTTTAAAATACTAGCACACAGCTCAAACACCCATGCATACACCACAAGACATGCCACCAGCAGTCTTTTCACAATCACCAAGTCCAGAACAGACTATGGCACACACTACATAGAGCATGACTACATTAAACTATTTTCCACATCAGGTAACTGATGCAAGCAGTAGAATCAGATTTAAAAAACAGATACAAATACACCTTATGGAACGGCAGGGACTGTGACGTGACACACGCACAGCTACAGACACACGCATATGCACACACATGCTAGCACACGCACTCTACACACATGTGCATTGTTGTATGGTGGTATTATAAATTTTGCATTGTAGATATGTAGTGGTGTAGTAGTCTTCCAGAGACTGGAAACATGTGTCAGCTTGTATATTTAAGCAATAAGGACCAAGGGGATGTGGTATATGGCCAATATACCACGGCTAAGGGCTGTTCTTATGCACAAAGCAACCTGGAGTGCCTGGATAGAGCCCTTAGCCATGATATATTGGTCATATACCACAAACACCCGAGGTATCTTATTGCTATTATAAACTGGTTACCAAAGTAATTAGAACAGTAAAAATACATGTTTTCTCATACCCTTGGTATATACCACGGCTTTCAGACAATCAGCGTTCAGGTTTTGAACCACGCAATTTATAATTAGCAATGAATCCGCTGATAGGAACATCACTGAAAGACATTCAATGGCTCTATCGAAACAAGGACAACCATATCTACACGTACAAAAACATATAGTGGGATCAGTATCACATGGAGCCTTCATGAAATGCCACGAAGCAGGACTACATTTATTTTCAGATCTCCCCCCTTCAAGACACAGTCTGATGAAGACTAAAAGAGATACAGTGCTTTCAGAAAGTATTCACATCCCTTGACTTTTCCACATTTTGTTGTGTTACACGGTGGGATTAAAATGGATTTCATTGTAATTTATTGTCAACGATCTAAACAATATACTCTGTAATGTCAAAGCGGAAGAACAATTCTAACTTTTGTAAAAAAATCATGAAAATCCAAACACTAATATCAATTGATTACATAAATCTTCAACCCCCTGAGTCAATACATGTTAGAATCACCTTTGTCAGGGATTACAGTTGTGAGTCTTTCTGGGTACGTTTCTTAGAGTTTTGCACACCTGGATTCTACAATATTTGCACATTATTCTTTTTTAAATTCTTCAAGCTCTGTCAAGTTGGCTGTTGATCATTAATAGACAGCCATTTTCAAGTCTTGCCATAGATTTTCAAGCCCATTTAAGTCAAAACTGTAACTCTGCCAATCAGGAACATTCACTGTTTTCTTGGTAAGCAACTCCAGTGCATATTTGGCCTTGTGTTTTAGGTTATGGTCAGATTTATGGTCAGATTGCCAAATAGAGGGCAAGGAAGAGCTTTGTACGTGTCTCTGTTTGTGGAGTAAAGGTGGTCTAGAGTTTCTTTCCCTCTGGTTGCACATTTAACATGCTGGTAGAAATTAGATAAAACAGATTTAAGTTTCCCTGCATTAAAGTCCCCGGCCACTAGGAGCGCCGCCTCTGGATTAGCGTTTTCCTGTTTGCTTATGGCCTTATACAGCTCATTGAGTGCGGTCTTAGTGCCAGCATCGGTTTGTGGTGGTAAATAGACAGCTATGAAAAATATAGATGTAAACTCTCTTGGTAAATAGTGTGGTCTACAGCTTATCATGATATACTCTACCTCAGGCAAGCAAAACCTAGAGACTTCCTTAATATTAGATTTCGTGCACCAGCTGTTGTTTACAAATATACACAGACCGTCACCCCTTGTCTTACCGGAGGCAGCTGTTCTATCTTGCCGATGCAGCGTATATCATGCCAGCTGTATGTTATCCATGTCGTCGTTCAGCCACAACTCAGTGAAACATAAAATATTACAGTATTGAATGTCCCGTTGGTAGAATATCTGTGATCTTAGTTCATCTATTTTGTTATCCAATGATTGTACGTTGGCTAATAGGACTGATGGTATAGGCAGATTATGAACTCGCCGTGGGATCCTTACAAGGCACCCCGATCTACTTCCCCGATATCTCTGTCTCGTTCTCATGCGAATTACTGGGATTTGGGCCTTGTCGGGTGTCTGAAGAAAATCCTTCGTCAAGTACGAGGTGAGTAATCGCTGTCCTGATATCCAGAAGCTATTTTTGGTCATAAGAGACGATGGCAGAAACATTATGTACAAAATAAGTTACAAATAACACGACAAAACACACACAATAGCACAATTGGTTAGGAGCCCGTAAAATGGCAGCCATCTCCTCCGGCGCCATTCCAAGGCAGAGTCAACAAGTGACAAAACGGCAGGCAGGCTGAAGGTCAGGGCAGGCAGAAAGGTCGGAACCGGGAAGACTAGAAAACAAAACTAGAGAGAAGGTAATGCACAGAAACAGGAGACAAAGGGCTGTGAGAAAAAGGTTTAATCCTAGACACATTGAAAGTGGGATGTATATGGAGGGTACGGAGGGTACGGGGCAACAGAAGACGAACAGCAGAGGGGCTCAGGACTTTAGAGATGGGGAATGGACAAATAAAACAGGGGGAAAGTTTGAGACTCCACCTGGAGGGGCAGATCACAGGTGGACAGCCGTACCCTCTGCCCGGGCTGATAGCTGGGCGCCGGAGTCCGATGGCGATCCGCCTGTCGCCAATACCTGGAGGTGGTCTTATGAAGAGCGGACCAGGCTCTCTTCCAGGTATGCCGACAGCGGCGGACGAACATCTGGGCCAAGGGTATGCTGACCTCTTCCTCTTGCTCAGGGAACAGCGGGGTCTGGTAACCCAAGGAATATTAGAAGGATGAGAGTCCAGTGGCCGAGCAGGGAAGGGAGTTACGGCGTACTCCACCCACACAAGTTGCTGGCTCCAGGTGGGGGGGTTGGCAGCGAAGAGTAGTCTCCAGGTCCTGATTAGCTCACTCCGATTGGCCGTTAGACTGGGGATGAAACCCGGAGGACAGGCTGGCCGATGACCCAATGAGGGTGCAGAATGCCTTCCAGAACCTGGACGGGAACTGAGGACCCTGATCGGAGACCATGTCAACCGTAAGTCCATGGATCCGGAAGACACACTGCACCATAAGCTGGGCTGTCTCCTTGGCTGAGGGTAACTTGGGAAGCTTTGGAAAACATATCCACTACAGTAAGGATGGTGGTGTTGCCATCTGATGGAGGGAGACCAGTGACAAAGTCCAGGGATATATGGGACCAGGGGCGCTGATGAACAGGGAGCGGTTGAAGGAGGCCAGCCGTAGCGGAGTCTTGTTCTGTGCGCACACAGCGCAGGTGGCGATGAATGCGGAGACGTCCGGAACCATGGTGGGCCACCAAAAACGTTGGCTGATGAAAGCCACGGTCCGACGGGAGCCGGGATGACTTTAGAGGAATGGGCCCATTCCAGGACCGGGGACCGGGACAAATCTGGGACGAACATCCGGTTAGCCGGGCTCCCCCCGGGGTCCAGCTGGGAATGCTGTGCCTTGCGGACCCAGCTCTCAATACCCCAGACCAGCGTAGCTGATAGACAGGAGGTAGGATGGATGGTCTCAGGGTCAGATGGTGTAGCAGCGGAACTATACAGGAGGGAGAGGGCATCAGGCTTCACATTCTTGGACCCAGGGTGGTAGGCGATGGTAAAATTGGATCGAGTGAATAACAGAGCCCAACATGCCTGCCTTGAATTGAGGCGCTTGGCGGTGCGGAGATATTCCAAATTCTTCTGGTCGGTCCAAATTCTTCTTGGATGTTCCGCCCCTTCAAGCCAGTGCCTCCACTCCTCCTGCTTCATCTTGATCGCAAGAAGTTCCCGATTTCCCACGTCATAGTTCCTCTCAGTGGAATTGAGACGATGGGAGAGGAAAGCACAGGGATGCAGCTTTTGGTACAGAATGCTGGGACAGGACAGCCCCCACTCCAATGTTCGAGGCGTCAACCTCCACCACGAACTGACGGGACGGGTCCGGATGGATTAGGATGAGGCTGTGGTCAAACGGTGCTTCAGATCCAGAAACGCCCGGTCAGCAGCTGGGGACCACATGAATGGAACCCTGGAAGAGGTGAGTGCAGAGAGGGGGGAGGCCAGGGTGCTGTAGCCCCGAATAAAGTGGCGCTAGAAATGAGCAAATCCCAGGAAACATTGTAGATGCACTCTGGATGTGGGTTGGGGCCAATCCACCACCTTGTCAGGATCCATCTGAATATTCCTTGAAGCGATGACGTATCCCAGAAAGGGGATAGTGGAACGATGGAACTCACATTTCTCTGCTTTAACAAACAGCTGGTTCTCCAGGAGGTGCTGGAGGACTTGTCGGACATGGAGAACATCCTCTTGAGCAGACCGGGAAAAGACAAAGATGTCGTTGAGATAGACAAACACAAACCGGTTCAACATGTCACGGAGCACATCATTGACCAGGGCCTGGAACACTGCGGGAGCGTTGGTCAGACCAAACGGCATAACCAGGTCCTCGTAGTGTCCGCCAGCCGTGTTGAAGGCTGTTTTCCACTCGTCTCCTTCCCATATCCGAACCAGGTGGTAGGCGTTCCGAAGGTCCAACTTCAAAAAGATGGTTGCCCACTGGAGATGCTCGAAAGCCGAGGAGAGGAGTGGTAGCGGGTAACAATTTTTACAGTGATGTCATTGAGGCCCCGGTAGTCGATACACAGGCGCAGGGTTTTGTCCTTCTTTTCCACAAAGAAAAACCCTGTGCAGGCAGGGGAGGCAGAAGGACGCATATTCCGGCAGCTAGAGAGTCCTCAATGTATACCTCCATGGTCTTGGTCTTTGGGCCAGACAGGGAATAAGCCACCCCTGAGGTGGTGTGGTACCCAGGAGGAGGTCAATAGGGCAATCGTAGGGTTGATGCAGAGGAAGGGATGTGGCGCAAGCCTTGTTGAAAACCTCCCAGAGGTCCTGGTACTGCGCGGGAACGGCAGCGAGATCTGAGGCTTCTCCCATGCCCGCAGAAGGACGTCCCAGGGCAGGCTGCGCTGCTTTAAGGCAATGTGAGTGGCAGAACGGCCTCCAACCCAGGATAGAACCAGTAGCCCAGTTGATCAGGGGGTTTGGCCTCTGGAGCCATGAAAATCCCAAAACCACAGGTGTATGAGGAGATTAAATTAGAAGAAAGTGTATGGACTCACTGTGATTACCCGACACTCGCAAGTTAATGGGAACCATATTTTAAGTGACCCTGCTAATGGAGCGTCCGTCCAAAGCTCTGGCGTCCATGGGAATGGAGAGGAGTTGAGTAGAGATACCCAGCTCAGACACCAGGGTAGTGTCCATGAAGCTCTCATCAGCCCCAGAGTCAATGAGCACCCGGAGAGATTTAGACTGGTCACCCCACAGCAGGATAGCATGGAGAGGAGTATGAGTAATGGGAGATGGGAGACTCCCTGTATGGTCCACCAGCGTACTCGTACCTACTGATGAGCCTGGTCTTTTACTGGACAGGTGGATATGTAATGTCCTGAAGTACCACAATACAGACAACTTTTGGAGCTCAGTCTGCGTAAACGTTCCTCAGGAGACAATCTAGCCCTGCCCAGTTGCATGGGCTCAGGAGGAGACGAGTCATCAGTCCCCGATGGTCCCCGAGGGGGCTCGGGTGATTTCGGATTCTCCCTGGAATACAGGCGGCGGGGACTTCCGGGGTCCTTCAGAAGCAAGGGAGATACCGTGGACGAGCGAGTGTGGATGAGAACAGACCTCCTCCCCCTCCTGCGTTCCCATAGGTGCCCATCGATCCTTATATTCAAGGCTATGAGGGAGTCGAGGTCCCTGGGTAACTCCCAGGCTGCGAGTTCGTCTTTGATTTCCTCCGATAATCCATGAAGGAAGGTGTCGAACAGCGACTCTGGGTCCCAGGCACTCTCGGCAGCCATCGTGCTTAAGTTTACCACGTAGTCTGCCACACTGCGGGAGTCTTGACGCAGCCGAAGTAACTTCCGAGCCATCTCTCTCCCGGACACCGGGGAATCGAACACCTTCCTTTCCTCCGCCACAAAATCCTCCAGACTAAGGCAAACGGCGGATTGTTGATCCCACACCACCGTAGTACAGGCGAGCGCCCTTCCAGACATCAGCGTTATAAGATACGCTATCTTTGACCGATCCGAAGGAAACGAAGAGAGCTGTAGCTCAAAGATGAGGGAGCACTGGGAGAGAAATGCCCGGCAGGCTCCAGGATCTCCAGCATAGCGCTCCGGAGGAGGTAAGTGAGCTTCTCTGGAAGCCGGGTAGGCTTGGGAGAAACATTGCTAGTAGTGAGGTTACTGAGCGTCCGGGAGGTTTCCGTTGTGGCTTGCTCCAGTAATGAGCTGAACATATGGTCATATGACGTTCCTCCAAGGTATGGAGTCCTTCCATAAGGTTCAGAAGTAGCTCCTCGTGTCTTCCAATGGTGGCTCCTTGCAGGGAGACAGCGTTGTGGAGCTGGTCTGAGTCTGCTGGGTCAGTCATGGCCAGTTCATCCTATCACGACTCAGGATATGACCCAGATGCAGACACAGGAGGCGGATGGTACGGTTCTCCAAATATTTATTATCACAAAGGGTCAGGCAAAAGGGCAGGTTGAGGGCAAGCAGAGGTTCGTAAACCAAGTCAGTCAAAAAAGGAGAGAATGGCAGACTCAGGGTCAGGGCAGGCAGAAAGGTCGGAACCGGGAAGACTAGAAAACAAAACAAGAGAGAAGGTAACACATGGAAAACAATGTTGTCAATTTTTGCTCAATCTTGCACGCTTTCTCAAACAGCTGTAACTGTACAGTGGGGGAAAAAATTATTTAGTCAGCCACCAATTGTGCAAGTTCTCCCACTTAACAAGATGAGAGAGGCCTGTAATTTTCATCATAGGTACACGTCAACTATGACAGACAAATTGAGATTTTTTTCTCTCCAGAAAATCACATTGTAGGATTTTATTGAATTTATTTGCAAATTATGGTGGAAAATAAGTATTTGGTCACCTACAAACAAGCAAGATTTCTGGCTCTCACAGACCTGTAACTTCTTCTTTAAGAGGCTCCTCTGTCCTCTACTCGTTACCTGTATTAATGGCACCTGTTTGAACTTGTTATCAGTATAAAAGACACCTGTCCACAACCTCAAACAGTCACACTCCAAACTCCACTATGGCCAAGACCAAAGAGCTGTCAAAGGACACCAGAAACAAAATTGTAGACCTGCACCAGGCTGGGAAGACTGAATCTGCAATAGGTAAGCAGCTTGGTTTGAAGAAATCAACTGTGGGAGCAATTATTAGGAAATGGAAGACATACAAGACCACTGATAATCTCCCTCGATCTGGGGCTCCACGCAAGATCTCACCCCGTGGGGTCAAAATGATCACAAGAACGGTGAGCAAAAATCCCAGGAACCAAACGGGGGGGACCTAGTGAATGACCTGCAGAGAGCTGAGACCAAAGTAACAAAGCCTACCATCAGTAACACACTCGCCGCCAGGGACTCAAATCCTGCAGTGCCAGACGTGTCCCCCTGCTTAACCCAGTACATGTCCAGGCCCGTCTGAAGTTTGCTAGAGTGCATTTGGATGATCCAGAAGAGGATTGGGAGAATGTCATATGGTCAGATTAAACCAAAATAGAACTTTTGGTAAAAACTGAACTCGTCCTGTTTGGAGGACAAAGAATGCTGAGTTGCATCCAAAGAACACCATACCTACTGTGAAGCATGGGGGGTGGAAACATCATGCTTTGGGGCTGTTTTCTGCAAAGGGACCAGGATGACTGATCCGTGTAAAGGAAAGAATGAATGGGGCCATGTATCGTGAGATTTTGAGTGAAAACCTCCTTCCATCAGCAAGGGCATTGAAGATGAAACGTGGCTGGGTCTTTCAGCATGACAATGATCCCAAACACACCGCCCGGGCAACGAAGGAGTGGCTTCGTAAGAAGCATTTCAAGGTCCTGGAGTGGCCTAGCCAGTCTCCAGATCTCTACCCCCATAGAAAATCTTTGGAGGGAGTTGAAAGTCTGTGTTGCCCAGCGACAGCCCCCAAAACATCACTGCTCTAGAGGAGATCTGCATGGAGGAATGGGCCAAAATACCAGCAACAGTGTGTGAAAACCTTGTGAAGACTTACAGAAAACGTTTGACCTGTGTCATTGCCAACAAAGGGTATATAACAAAGTATTGAGAAACTTTTGTTATTGACCAAATACTTATTTTCCACCATCATATGCCAATAAATTCATTAAAAATCCTACAATGTGATTTTCTGGATTATTTTCTATTTTGTCTGTCATAGTTGACGTGTACCTATGATGAAAATTACAGGCCTCTCTCATCTTTTTAAGTGGGAGAACTTGCACAAATGGTGGCTGACTAAATACTTTTTTTCCCCACTGTATATTGAGGTGAGAGCATTGGAAATGCTTTTGGCGGTTGACCTGCTTCCGTTTTGTGGGTGGCACTGTGTGCTGTTTTCAATGGATGGGTCTTGGCCTCTCGGGGGCCTAGGGATCCGGGGGGACAGGGGTGGTATACCAATCATTAGGAAGACGGCCCAACTTGGGATGGGGAGGGGCTTTAGCGGGGGGAATAGTGGAGAACAATTGGAGGGTTACTTAGTAGCAATGCAAATATCATGGTACAGCTATATGGGGAATATACTCCTCCCATGGGCAAAGAAACTCAAATGGGGTGATGATATTAATTAACAGTAATTTCAATCCGAATGTGCAAATTGTCCAAACAGATCCGCAAGGTAGATGGATTATTTTAAATATATTATTGGACCATAAACAGATATGGCTCATTAACCTTTATGGACCAAATAATGATGATCCAAACTTCTTTGACAATATATAATAAATTATCAACCCTGCAAGCAATACAAGACTCTATTATTATGGTGGGAGATTATAATACCGTTTTAAATAGCTCAATGGACCGTAAAGGAAATCACACTACAACTATCAGCCTCATGTTCTTAAGAAAATCGTGAATGTCATGGATACATTGGAATTAGCAGATATATGGAGGCTTAAATATCCTGATGTAGTGAGATATACATGGCGGAGACTAAATCAAGCTAGTCGTCTTGACTTCTTTCTTATGTCATTCTCGTTGGCACCAAAAGTTTAAAAAGTGTTGATAGGGGACAGAATGCGGTCAGACCATCATATAATTGGCATATACATTACTCGATGTGGGCGAGGATATTGGCCATTTCAACAAAGCCTATTGGATGATAACTTGCTTTTAACTAGGACAGAGGAATTTATAACAGTTTTTTCCCAACATAACATAGGTACAACAAATCCCCTTATTGTATGGGACACTTTTAAATGTGCCTTTAGAGGCCATGCAATTCAGTACTCATCCCGAAAACAAAAGCAATTTAGGTCAAAAGAGTCCATACTAACAAAGGAAATAGAAGGTCTAACAGAACAGATAGATAGCAATAAAAACTGTAACATAGAGGCTCAGAATACATTCGAGGAAAAACAAAAAGAAATGGAGAAACTTATTCAAGAAAGATCAAGTGTAATATATTATAAAAATTAATCAAACTGGATGGAATATGGGGAAAAATGCACCAAATATTTTTTTTTATCTTCAACATAGAAATGCTACCAAAAATAATTTACTTAAACTGGTTACAAATGACGGAGTCAACCATGATTCACCTAATTATATCTTGAAGGAGGAAACAAAGTACTTTAAGCATATGTTTTCGTTTCAGTCGCCTCCATCTCCTCTAACTGAAGCTAATTGTAGAGATTTTTTTTCTATTGATAATGTAAAATTAACAGCCATACAGAAAGACTCATGTAAAGGTGAAATTACAGAGGAGGAACTTCTTGATGCAATTAAAGACTTTAACTCCGGGAAAACTCCAGGGTTGGATGGCATACCAGTCGAGGTACACCTGTCACGCCCTGGCTCTGGGGACACTTGTATGTTGAGCCAGGGTGTGCATTTCATTTGTTTATCTAGTATGTGTATTTCTATGTTGGCCTGAGTGGCTCCCAATCAGAGGCAACGAGTGTCAGCTGTCGTTGGTTGTCTCTGATTGGGAGCCATATTTAAACTGTCTGTTTCCCATTTGTGTTTGTGGGATCTTGTTTCTAGTCTGTTTATGTTAGACCGTGAACTGTCACGTATCGTTTGTTGTGTTTGATCGTGTCTCTAATTAAAGAGTATGTTTGCCTGCAACGCTGCGCCTTGGTCCTCATCTCTGTTCGACGATCGTGACAGAAGATCCCACCAAGACTGGACCAAGCAGCAAGTCCAGGAGCCAGCGCCTGAGAGACCTCTAGCGGATCTCCTTCGCCACCTCGACTGGGTCAAGCCATGTGAGGAAGAGAGGGGCTTGACGTGGAGGCAGAAGGGCGAAAGGCTGGCGAGGAGCATGGAGACCTGGTCCACGGGTAGGAGTGAAGCCCAACATTTTTTAGGGGGGCTAACGCCGTGGACGACGGGCAGCAGGAGGCACGCCAGGTGCGGAGTCACTGGTCACCAAGGGGAAGGAGGATGTAGAGGCACGGTGAGAGGTACTGGCGTGTGTTGCCAGTCCGGTCCGGCCTGTTCCTGATCCCCACGTAGGGCCAGTGGTGTGTGTTCCCAGTACGGTCCGGCCTGTTCCTGCCACTCGCACCAAGTCAGTGGTGCGCGTCAGCCCGGCACGGCCCGTTTCCTGCTCCCCGCACCAAGTCAGTGGTGCGCCGTCAGCCCGGTCGGCCCGCTCCTGCTCCCTGCACCAAGTCAGTGGTGCGTTTCGTCAGCTCCGGCGCGGCCCGTTCCTGCTCCCCGCACCAAGTCAGTGGTGCGCGTCGTCAGCCGGTCCGGCCCATTCCTGCTCCCGCACCAAGTCAGTGGTGCGTTTCGTCAGCCCAGCTCGGCCCGTTCCTGCTCCCGCACCAAGTCAGTGGTGCGCCCGTCAGCCCGGCACGGCCCGTTCCTGCCCCCGCACCAAGTCAGTGGTGCGCCGTCAGCCGGTCCGGCCCGCTCCTGCTCCCCGCACCAAGTCAGTGGTGCGTTTCGTCAGCCGGCGCGGCCGCTCCTGCTCCCCACACCAAGCCAGTGGTGTGCGTCGTCAGTCGGCACGGCCCGATGCCTGTTCCACGGTGGCTGGTCGGCACCGGTCAGATGCTTCACGCGGAGCTAGAGCAATCCGCTCCACCAGTGTGCAGTCCAGCTCCGGCCAGCGGGGCCAGACCGGACCAGGGTACTTTGGGGGGTTGGAGAGGGAGCGGGGATCAGGCCCGAGCCGGATCCGCCGCTAAGCCGGAGTGCCCACCCTTGTCCCTCCCCTGTGGTGTTTGGTGGGCGCGGTCGAGTCCGCGCCTTTAGGGGTACTGTCACGCCCTGGCTCTGGGGACACTTGTATGTTGAGCCAGGGTGTGCATTTCATTTGTTTATCTAGTATGTGTATTTCTATGTTGGCCTGAGTGGCTCCCAATCAGAGGCAACGAGTGTCAGCTGTCGTTGGTTGTCTCTGATTGGGAGCCATATTTAAACTGTCTGTTTCCCGTTTGTGGGGTCTTGTTTCTAGTCTGTTTATGTTAGACCGTGAACTGTCACGTATCGTTTGTTGTGTTTGATCGTGTCTCTAATTAAAGAGTATGTTTGCCTGCAACGCTGCGCCTTGGTCCTCATCTCTGTTCGACGATCGTGACAATACCAAACCTTTTTTGATATACTCAGAGGACCGTTATTAGCATGTTTTAACCACTCCTATGTAAATGGTAAATTATCAGACAATCAAGAAGAAGGTCTGATTTCATTATTACTGAAACAGGATACAAATGGAAAATATAGAGATACAGTCCGTTTAAAAAATTGGAGGCCTCTTCCACTTCAGTGTTGTGGTGAAAAGATTATAGCAAAATGTATAGCGCATAGAATTAAAAAGGTATTGTCGGACATTATTCATTCTAATCAGACAGGATTTTTACATAGACGATACATTGGAGATAATATAAGGCAAGTTCTCGAAACAATAGAACACTATGAAAAATATGTGAAACCAGGCCTGCTATTCATAGCAGAATTTGAAAAGGCATTTGATAAAGTACGACTGGGGTTTATATATAAAAGCCTGGAGCATTTCAATTTTGGAGAATCTCTTATAAAATGTGTTCAAATCTTTTATAAGAGGTGGTCTGCTCGCTGGAAACCAAAAAAATGTATGCACGAGCGATAAAAGCGATGCTAAAGAATATATATGTATAATAACCCTAGGTGTAAAATAGTAAATAATGGCTATTTCTCCTAAAGTTTTAAACTGTTAAGAGGAGTAAAACAAGGTTGTCCACTATCGGCATATCTATTTATTATGGCCATCGAAATGTTAGCTATTAAAATCAGATCCAACAACAATATCAAGGGATTAGAAATCCAGGGCTTAAAAACAAAGGTGTCATTGTACGCTGATGATTCATGTTTTCTTTTAAATCCACAACTTGAATCCCTCCACAGCCTCATAGAGGATCTAGATACATTTTCTAACCTCTCTGAATTACAACCAAATTGTGATAAATGTACTATATTATGTATTGGATCACTAAAAAATACAATTTTAACATTACCATGTAGTTTACCAATAAAATGGTCTGATGGTGATGTGGATATACTCAGAATACATATCCCAAATGAAATAAATGATCTCACTCCAATCAATTTTAATAGAAAGTTAGCAAAAATAGATAAGATCTTGCAACAATGGAAAGGTAAATACCTGTCTATTTGTGTAAAAATCACCCTGATTATGTAGGGCGGCAGGTAGCTTAGTGGGTAAGAGCGTTGTGCCAGTAACCGAAAGGTCGCTGGGTCTAATCCCCGAGCCGACTAGGTGAAAAATCTGTCGATGTGCCCTTAAGCAAGGCACTTAACCCTAATTGCTCTTGGATAAGAGTGTCTGCTAAATGACTAAAATGTAGTATTATCACAGTTTAGCTATTTGCTTATGGTTTTGCCTACGCCTAGCGAACAGTTTTTAGAATTATATGAGAAAAAAAAATCCATTTTATTTGGAACGGCAAGCCAGACAAATTTAAATGGCCCTATTTATATAATGAATATGAATTCGGAGGACAGAAATGATTAAATATTAAAGCATTAGACCTATCACATGCAGCTAACAAAAACATATGGAAATGTCTGCTCTACCCAAAATTACAAACCAAATAATTGCAGCATTACCACAAAAATGGAAGAGGGAAGTGGAAGGGGGAAAAAGTAAGGAAGTTGTCTGTCGGCCCTGCATTAAAGAACATAATTGGTTAAAGAAAATTGTGATAAATAAAAAAGTATACCAGTTTAATTTAAGGACCAAAGGATTGACAGCCGTCCCATATAGACTGCATAATAGTTGGGAAGAGATTTTTGACGTACCGATTCCATGGCATATTGTTTATGAACTGGCGCAAAACAACGCCGGATTCAAAACTTAGAATGTTTAAATTTAAATTATTATATAAAATTATTGCTACCAATAGAATGTTATTTATATGGGGGTTACAATCTTCCCAGCTCTGCAGATTTTGCTGCGAAGAGACAGAATCATTAGATCATTTGTTTTGGTACTGTCCATTTGTAGCTTGTTTTTGGACACAGGTCCAGGAATGGCTAAAGGATTGCAATATTTCCCTGGAGCTAACCCTGCAGATAGCACTACTGGGTGATCTGAAAAGTCATAGTCAATCGATCAATAATATAATAATACTTTTAGCAAAAATAAATATTTTCAATTTACAATCTGTAGAAACAACGAGAATAGAAGGGTTCAGAACTTTTGTAAAACATCACAGTACATTTGAAAAATATATGGCAAATAGAAATCCTATATGGATGGTGTTAAGAGATAGATGGGTGGTGTTGAATGGAGTTCAAGGATGGGACTAATAACAACTAACAACAACTAATAACAACAAGATAACTAATGTAAAGCATACTGTGTCCATAATACGTATATAGGTTATAGGTTGAGAGCTTTTGTGAAAGTGCACAGTTAGAAAGATATGGCATATAGAAGCAAACCGGATGGACATCATGAAAATGATCAGAGAGGTTGAGGGTAAAGGAAGTTCATTAGTAAAAACAAACAAAATAGAATTATTGTAAAATGGACTATTGTAAAATGTATATAGTATGTAGAAGATGGAAGTAGAGGCCTAAGCACTGTTGTTCACTAGTTTACTCCAATTAGGGAAGGGGTGGTGTGGTTGGAAATAAATAAAGGGAAATATATATTTTTAAAGGATATGTAAATATATATGTATATATATGTATTTATATGTATGTATGTGTATATGTATGTTTGAGAGAAAAAAATGGGGATTGGAAGTGATGCAGACAATTACATTGATGAAAGTTACAATCTATCTGCAATATTAAAGCTGATCTACCCCCCAATTCTTTTAAAATATAAAATAAATACAAAATAAATAAATAAAAAACACATGGAAAACACACTGGGACAACTTGACGAGACAAGACGAACTGGCAACAGACAAACAGAAAACGCAGGTATAAATACACAGGGGATAATGGGGATAAATAGGAGACACCTGGTGGGGGGTGGAGACAAGCACAAGACAGGTGAAAGATCAAAGTGTGACACATGCAACTTATTATGTGACTTGTTAAGCACATTTTTACTCCTGAACTTTTCAGCTCAAGACATTTCAGCTTTTCATTTTTAAATAATTTCAACAAAATTATAAAAACATAATTCCACTTTGACATTATAGGGTATTGTGTGTAGGCCAGTGACACAAAATCAGGCTGTAAAACAACAACAGTTTGTTTCTGAAGGCACTGTATCTTAAAACAATTTCCAGACGTGGACCTGGTTGACCACCTGCTAAGCCTGCTATGCCATTGTTACGATATTTGTTGATTGTGTTGAACTGATTTAGCCACTGCACAGAATATGAAGAGAGAGGGGAAACCCTTTACTTGTTCTAAGAATGTGCCAGCCTTTATAAGGCTTAGCCTATAATGTACTAAGTCTGAAAGCACTGTACATGGTTATAAAACCCAAATATCCATACAAGGCAATGCCTTTTCCTGGTCTCTGTTTCAATGAAAATGTGAAGTGTGTGTAACTCTTAGCAGGGGTACAGCGTTGGTGTTTTTAGAGGTCAACATATGTGTGCACTTAATTTATATGTGTGTGTGTGTGTGTGTGTGTGTTTTGGGGGGCATCACAAAGGTCATCCCATGGGGTTACGTCGGACTAGTCCAAGTTTCCTCTGACAGAAAGGGACATATTCAGGTCTCAGAGGTAAGAGAGACCAGGAACTCCCAGGACACCTGCTGTCACCCTGACAGTCTCTGGGTCTGCTCCCCAATGTCTGAGATGGGCTCAAGAAGAGAGGAAGGGTGTAGGAAGGGAGAGGTAGATAGAGA